>NC_063368.1:20710699-20795497 GCF_021869965.1 Rhincodon typus
ATGGGAACTACTTACAGGGTTTCCTCCAAGCCACTCCCCAACTTGGAAATACAGCAAGCTTTGTTTGAACTGGCACCTTATCAACCAGCACCCTTGATAAACCGGTAAAAGTTATATGCCTCAGATACTTGTACATCGCAGCATTTATGCTGTAAAAAAAGAATGACAGAAAAATGTATACTGCCTGAATTACATTTCTCTTTCTTACTGTGTTTTTATATTGATTTTAGGAGGTGCGTTGATGGTTTTACACAGATTTTTTTTGAGGGATGTTGAAATCCCAAAGCTTTGCTTGGTGAGGGTTTACTGCGGTTATGCATACCTCTCCACCATCCACAATATTTGATCAACTGGCACACTCCTGGTCCCACTGGTGCTGGTTAATGAAATGTTTGCTGTATGTCACCATTACCTCACTGTTACTATATTAAAATCCTGGAGCTCACTCCCTAACGGCACTGGGGGTATACCCACACCTCACAGACTACAGTATTTCAAGGCAACTGCTCACCATCACCTTCTTCAAAGCATTTAGAAATGGGCAACAGTGCTGGCCTAGTGACAGACACATCTTGGAAATTAATTTTATAAAGTTCCAATCAGAAGGATGACAGTGAATCAAACAAAGAGAATGCTGGAGAAACTCAACAGGTCTGGCAGCATCTGTGGAGACAGAAACAGAGTTAATGCGTCAAGTCCTTCAGAACTAAAAGGTTTTGGAAAAACAAATTTTTAATACTTTTGACAGAGGCCCAGTGCAAAAGACAAAGGGGTTGTTAATGATGGTGAAAGATTAAAATAATGCAAAATAGGTGTAAGTTAAGGTATGAAAAGAGAAAATGGGTCTCCTCTACTCAAAGTAAACAAGACAAGGCTGGGAGAGGGCATGGGAGGATGGGGAGAGAATGGAGGAGAAATGGAGAACAGACAAAACAGCCAGTTTCCTAAGTTATGGTATTCAATTTTGAGACTTCAAAGCTATCAATTGCCTCAACAGAAAATGAGGCATTGTGCTTCATTAGAACCTTGTAAAAAGCCAAGGGTGAAGGTCAAGAGGTTGATTTCTTAATTCAATTTTTATTCATCTGTTTAATATTTTAAAATGTCTGTAAGTCTGAAGTCTTATATAGTTAATTATTTAAACCATGCTTACTCAGCAGAATTCAAAGGGGAGGGTAGAGACAGGAAGTAATGAATCAGTAGATCCAATGCAACTTCCTTCGCCTCCAATACCATTTCCTTTCAGTTATTTATTAAGTTCTTATCCTCTAATACCATTATTAGTTTTCCTTTGTTCTCTTAATTTCCCATTCTGAATTACCCTGTGGTCCTTCACCTTTGACTCTGCACTCCTGTGGTCACTCTTCTCTCTCAACAGTTTTCAGTGGAGCGGCACAGTGGCTCTGTGGTTAGCACTACTGCCTCACAGCACTAGGAACCCAGGTTCAATTCCACCCTCGGGCGACTGTGTGGAGTTTGCACATTCTCCCCGTGTTGGCGTGGGTTTGCTCCGGTAGCTCTGGTTTCCTCCCACAGTCCAAAAATGGGCAGGCTAGGTAGATTGGCCATGCTAAATCGCCCATAGTGTTCAGGGGTGTCTAGATTAGGTGGGTTATAGGGGGATGGGTCTGGATGGGATGCTCTGAGGGTTGGTGTAGACTTATTGGGCCGAAGGGCCTGTTTCCACACTGTAAGGATTCCAATTCTAAAAAAAAAGTCTTCTTCAACAGCAACTTCCAAATACGCAACGTGTACCGCCTGGAAAGGAAGGGCAACGGATGGACAGTGTTATTCTCCAAAAGACGATTGCATTTAAACAGAACTCAAGATCAGACTTTTAGGTCAGAACTTTATTTTTGATAACCACACTTCATAAAACACACCCTACTGATTACTTATTCAGTTTATTTATACAAAATCATTCAAAACCAATTAAATCTTAGTTAAATATATCCATCACCTGTTCCCTCAATTCATTAGCCTCGGGCATTCCTTCAGACTATATTAGATGACATAACAGGGGAACACCACTACGTGCAAGTTCCTGTACATGTTGCATGCTATCCTGACTTGAAACTACATTGCTGTTTTTTTCATTGTTACCAGGTCAATAACCTGGAACTGCCTCCCCAACAGCATTGTGGAGGGTCCCTACACACCAAGAAGGCCGCTCACTACTAACTTCTCCAGGACAATTAGCAATGGGCAGTAAATGCTGGTCCAACAGTGAAACCAACATACACATGAAACAAAAGTTATCTAGCTAACTAACCAGGTTAGGCCACCCTTATACATTTAATGGGTAAGACTGGAAAAAGTAACCTGAATGATACAAGACAAAGTTAACATCCAATTGCAAATCCTGGCGGGTAAGAGTTGTTTTTTTTTAAACAAGGTGAAGGACAATGATGGCAAAGAGAACATTGTTCCCACACGTACTATTTATAAGCTCGAGTGACACTAAACATTCAGTGCCAGATTATGAGCAGTTCATGCTACGGCCTTCACCCAAATGGACGTCAAGGCAAATTCTGAAGTTAAAATGTTAACCATACACAAAGTATTGTGCTTCGCGCTTCTTGAACCTTTTATCATACGAATGGCGAAAATCCATTAAACCAAAACAATATTAATTTCATTTTAAAGATGAAAATTGTAAGGCAGAAGGAAGGCATGCATGTTCAGACTGTTAAAAGGACAGGACATGGCAAGATAAATTTGAAGTAACTGACTGGCTGCGTGTAATCAACTCAACACTGTATCCTGCACATAATTATAGTACAGCACCTTTAACCCAGCTATCCAAAAACTGGAGTTATCCTAAAATTTAAATCGACATGTATCAAGTTAAATTGCTATTCAACAAGTAAAATAATTTACTGCAACAATTTAGCTAAGTGCTGCAATGACTAGTAGCTAATTATTGATTTTAGGTGATGTTCTTCTCCAGCACTCCAAGTGATCGGAGAGACCTTTTTATTCCACTCCACCCCAGCTCACCTCACAATTCAGGCATTCCTCCATTGAGGTTCTGATCTTTTTTCACCTAAAATCAGCAACATTCAAATTCCAGTACAGGCTCTTTCCA
The DNA here is from genome assembly GCF_021869965.1 of Rhincodon typus. Taxonomy (NCBI): domain Eukaryota; kingdom Metazoa; phylum Chordata; class Chondrichthyes; order Orectolobiformes; family Rhincodontidae; genus Rhincodon; species Rhincodon typus. The sequence continues at coordinate 20,713,788 of NC_063368.1, forward strand.
GAAGTTTCCAGCTTTGAGACACTGTACCTGCACATGCAAATAAATAAATAGCTCAAATTGATAAATGGCTAGAATGAAAAATACTGAGACTGCATCTTTCAGGAGGAGAAGATTTGGAGGAAATTTGATAAACACATTCAAAGTCATGTAGGATCTTAGACATAATAGGTAGGGAAAAACTGTTCCCTTTAACAAAAGTATCAAGAACCATAAGATAGCAATTTAAGGTGAAAGGCAGAAAGAACAAAGATTTTGTAAGGAAAATCGTTTCTGCACAGCAAATGGTAAGGATCCACAACGCATTAAATGATGGAAATGAATTCAAATGGGAATTGACAATTATCCGAAAAGGAAAATAACTGCAGTCCTATGAGGAAATGTCAGAGTGGAACTAGTTCAATTATTCTTGCAGAAACTCCTTCTACTGTGACCATTCTGTGATGCTGTGGGGTCTTATGGGCTAATTCCAATTTGTGTGAGCGAGGAGACTTTTCTATAGTGGCCTTGGAGATAGATTTGCTTTATTTCCTCACACGAGAGCATGGTGTACAGGAATGTTGTCATTAATAGTTCCTAAAGAAGTCATGCTCCTCTGGGGGAGGCTGAATGGATCATTATTCTTGTGGTTGTAAAAGTAAACTTTCCTTAACCATCATCAGGACAGGATTTACATGTATTTGGAAAGGCAAAGACTGATTAGGAATAGTCAACATGGCTTTGAACACGGGAAATTGTGTCTCACTTACTTGATTGAGCTTTTTGAAGAAGTAACGAAGAGGATTGTTGAGGGCAGAACAGTGAAAGTGATCTATATAGTCTTCAGTAAAGCATTCAACAAGGCATGGTAAACTGGTTAGCAAGGTTAGATCACATGGAATACCGAGAGAACTAGCTATTTGGATACTGGCTGAAAGGTAGAAGACAGAGGATGGTGGTCGGGGGTTGTTTTTCAGACTGGAGGCCTGTGACCAGCAGTGAGCCACAAGGATTGGTGCTGGATCCACTGCTTTCTGTCATTTATTTAAATGATTTTGATGTGAATATAGGAGGCACGATTAGTAAGTTTGCAGATGACACCAAAATTGGAGGTACAGTGGACAGCAAAGAAGTTACCTCAGAGTACAACGGAATCTTGAGCAGATGGGTCAATGGGCCGAGGAGTGACAGATCAAGTTTAATTTAGACAAATGTCAGGTGCTGCATTTTGGAAAGGCAAATGAGACAGGACTTACACGCTTACAAGGTCCTGGGGGGTGTTGCTGAACAAAGATACCTTGGCGTCCCGGTTCATAATTCTTTGAAAAGTGGAGTCACAGGTAGATAGGACAGTGAAGCTTGCCTTTACTGGACAGTTCTTTGAGCATAGAGTTGGGAAGTCATGTTGCGGCTGTACGGGACATTGCTTAGGCCACTTTTGGAGTATTGCGTGCAATCCTGGTCTCCCTGCTATTGGACGGATGTTGCGAAACTAGAAAGGGTTCAGAAAAGATTTACAAGGAATTTGCCAGACTTGGAGGGTTTGAGCTGTGGAGAGGCTGAATAGGCTGGGGCTATTTTCCCTGGCGTGTCAGAGGCTAAGGGATGACCTTACAGAGGTTTATAAAATCATAAGGGGCATGTAAGGGGAAATAGGTCCCTTTCCCGAGAGTGAGGGAGTCCAAAACTAGAGGACATAGGTTTAAAGTGAGAGGGGTAGGATTTAAAAGGGACCTAAAGGGAATTTTTTTTCACAGGGAGTGGTGTGTGTATGGAATAAGCTGCCAAAGGAAGTGGTGGAAGCTGGTACAACATTTAAAAGGCATCTGGGTGGGTATACAAATAGGAAGGGTTTAAAGGGATATGGGCCAAATGCTGGCAAATGGGACTAGATTTATATAGGATATCTCGTCAGCATGGACGAGTTGGACCGAAGGGTCTGTCGCCGTGCTGTATATCTCTATGACTATGATCTACCATGTTCCTCATTATCTTCTGAAAAACGCATGCAATGATCTCCTGAAGCGTTATCAACTCAATGGCTTTCCTTGATAATTTATTCCACAGCTATCCATAGCTTATCTTCTTCCTCTTTGTTCTATGATTATTAACTCACTTGTTTGGATCTGAACCTTTCCACATCAGAATTATTTTTCTAACAATGCTCAGATTTCATTGATCTTTATGTCATCAATATACTTGTTCCAGGGAATTTCAGTTTTGCTTTTGACTTATCCAGTTAGAAAAGTTGCATCATTGAGACAACCATGACTTGCAAGTCTCTAATATTCATCAATGGAATGTATACTTGGGATAGACAACAAACTGTTTCAGTTATATATTGGCAATTTTTGTTTATTCCAGCAATAGCTTTAAATCCCTTCAGTCAGTTGGAAGTCAAACAGCTCCGTTTCATCTGTCCAGGATTGAAATACTTTGGAATAATCACAATGCCACTCCATCTGCTAACACTGAACAATCTCAGCTGCTGTTTTATTGTGTTTCTCACCAATCCTTTTCAACTCCGATGTTAGTTGAACCATCTGTCAATTGTCAAAATTATCACAATGATTTTGAGGCCAAATTGCATTAACACAACGTTCCCAGTAGTTGAGTACTGAATTAGTTTCATTTGAATAGAATTATAAAATGAAACACCTATTTTAAATTCAGAAATCCCCGCGTGCAGTTTCTAAACATGTAACCTCCACTGACAGGACAGTGACAGTTGCAATTCAGCTTTTGAATACCATGCAAGGATAAGATTCGATATAGTCTCAACAAGTCATCACATTCCACCCAAACTGCTGGATTATCAAGCTGAACCTTATTCTTGTATTCAAAACATGGTTAAACAGTTTTGCTGCCGCAACTTAATTGATACAAACTTTCTTTAGACATGAAAGTGTACCCAAAACTTGGGTAACAACGGCTGTCACTTTAGGTGGGAAATGGCTTCTAAGTAAAGCATACATTGTGATCTTTTACTTAGGGAACAAAAAAGAAGACAGTGATTGAAAAAAATTACATTTTAAAATATGTAATACAACTTTTAAGCAAGCATGGGGATAAGTCAGTTTGAAAAGAAAAGTGCTAATAGCAAACCAACTTCATGCTAATTGTCAGGTAATATAACCTCAGGTACTACTCCATCTCCAACCCAAAACATCGCAGCATTAAGAACCGACTCATGGTACAGTTCAGATATTCTAAACCTACTCATTGTGTAGAATAATGCAGAGAAGCAAGTATGCATGTTCTTACTAAATTGTGGATAACTTGTGCAACTGACATTTCAATGTAGATTCTGGACAGCCTAGCTTTAGTTATGCAACACTGCAAATCTTGTATTAATACAGATAACTTGATTCCAAGAGCTAGTTAGTTTCACATCAATTTTGGCAGAAATGGAGAATCAGGGAAAAACTCTCTGCTGGACGAGTCATACCTGGCACAAAGGAAGATGTTTGTGGCTGTTGAAAGTCAGTCATCTCAGTTCCTAGACATCTTTGCAGGAGTTCCTCAGGGTAGGGTTTTAGGCCCAACCATTTCAGCTGCTTCATCAATGACCTTCCCTTCATCAGGAGGCGGGAGTTGCACAATGTTCAGCACCATTCGGGACTCCTCCAACTGAACCAGTTCATGCCCAAATCAGCAAGACCTGGACAACATCCAGTCTTCAGCAGAAAAATGGCTAGTAATACTTATGCCACACAAATCCCAAGCAATGACTATTTCCAACAAGAGAGAATGTAATCATTACCCTGGATATTCCATGGCATTACCATTGCTGAACCACCCATTATCCACCATCCCAGGGGTTACTACTGACCAGAAACTGAACTGGACTGGCCATCTACAAGAGCAGGTTAGAGATGAGAAATCCTGCAGTGAAAATCTTAAGACCTCACTCCCAAAAGCCTGCCCACCACTACAAGGCACAAGTCAGAGTGTGATGGAATACTCCTAACTTTTGCAGCTTAATAATCAAGGAGCTGGGCACCATCCAGGGCAAAGCAATCCATTTGATTAACACCACATTCACAAACATCTATTCATTTCATCACCACACATTAGTAGCAATGTGTATCATCTACAAGATGCACTGCTGAAATTCATCAAAGATCCTTAGCATTTTCTAAACCCAGAACCACTACCACATAAAGGATAAAGGCAGCAGATATATGGGAATTCTTGTCACCTGTAAACTCTCCTTCAATCTACACACCATCCTAACTTGGAATTATATTGTGTTCCTTCAGTGCCTCTGGGTCAAAATCCTGGAACTCCCTTCCTAATCGCATTGTGAAAGTACCTACACCACATGGACAGCAATTCAAGAAAGCAACTCACCACCACCTTCTCAAGTGCAATCAAGAATGGGCAATTAATGCTGGCCCAGTCAGTGATGACCACATCACTAGAATGAATAAAAATAGTGTATCCTGAACATTGCTGTTATTGGAAGTGCTGTATGTCAATTAAATGATTAACATTGTTTGAACATTTCATACGAGACTTGGCAGCAACCTCTCACATGCTGTGACCAAACCTACAAGGCTACCAGTACTATATGATGAAAGGACTTTTTTTTGTCCGAGTATAGTTTAACACAACATTAATATTGCACTGATGAAACTCACTGATTTGCTGCTGAGGGCACTTCACGTTTAGAGTGTCAATTTATATATGCAGTTCCAAAATTCAATTTGAGTTGCAAATGATGGTTTGCATAGTGAAGTCTAGGCATATATACATAAATATGTTTGCTAATTTTGCTGCAATTAAAAATATTTCTCACATTACCCCTAGTATACAAATAATTAGAAAACAATTTTGTATTATTTAGAATTTTTGCTCTCTTCCCCCAGGATACAATCCACAGAAGACCACATTTCCTTTACTGTGAAGTAATGCAATGGGAGGTGTGTAAATACTAGGGGTTTTAGTTTGAAACTCAAGTTAATATGCAATTAACATCGTCGACACCGACAATTCATGAACAGACTTGAATCACATCCTTCAATCTTCAAGGGTTCAGTGTTCAAACAATGTACTGTATAATCTAATGCATCATCATGAATAATTATGGCCATACTAGTGTGATATCTATGAATTTTCTTAAATCAGCATCTGGAGCTAAGAGGTAGTGACTCGTAAGGTGAAATGTGAAAGTTCTGCACATAATATTTCTTAAGAAGAGATGGGCAAGATATTTCATTAGATAAAGTGTGCGTTTTATATCCTTTCCCGCTTCAGCATGTTTTTGAACAACCCAATTATGAAACTCAACTGGTGGGGAATAATTTCATCCAGCATTCCATCCACGTGCAATTCAAAAGGGCACCATCACTTTATTGCGCTTGTTCAAACATTGCTTTCCTCGGAGGTCAATAGATTAGACAACAGGAATGGGAAAGGTTTGAACAATACGCTTATTTCATTTATCACGTATCATTTTAAAACAAAAGTTATGACGCACCATGAAAAGAGCAGAAACAGCAGCAAATAAATACAAAGAAATTCCAAGTTCAATATTAGAACCATGCTGGGTTAATTGGCATGACCGAAAAAGATAATTCCATTGCCTCTGGGCTGGAAGCGAGTGAGGTCTCTCTCCCTCATTATGTAACATGAGTTAAGAGTCTCCTCTACTTGAAGGCCAAAGCAACTCATTCTTCCAATACAGTCTATATCCATAGCAATATTTCTCCTTACCACAAAATTCAATGTTTCAGTGCTGAAAGGCTCATATAGATCATTAACATGTTAGCAACGTGGAAACTAGAATTTAGGAGAAGGAGCAGGAGCAGAAGCAGACCATTTGGCCTTTTGAACCTGCTCTGCCATTCATAGAGTTATACAGCACTGAAACCAACCCTTTATTCCAACCAGTCCATGTCAACCATAATCCCAAATTAAACTAGTCCCACCTGCCTGTGCTTGGCCGATATCCCTCTAAACATTTCTTATTCATGTACTTATCCAATTGTCTTTTAAATGTTGTAACTGCACCCACATCAACCACTTCCTCTAGAAATTCATTCCACACACGAACCACTCTGTGGGGGGAATAAAATTGCCCCAGCCCCTCCGACTTTTTTAAAATCTTTCTCTTCTCACTTTAAAAATATGCCACCTATTCTTGAAAAATATGCACCCACTAGATGGAAAAAAACACTTGCATACCCTTCATTTTACTATCATCCATATGCCTATCCAAGAGTCGCTTGCATGTCCCTAATGTATCTGACTCCAATACCACCGCCAGCAGCGCATTTCACACAGCCACCACTGTGTAAAAAACCAACCTCTGATAGCTCCCCTATACCTTCCTCCAATCACCTTAAAATTATGCCCCCTCGTAATAGTCATTTCCGCCCTGGGAAAAAGTGTCTGGCTATCCATTCTATCTATGCCTCTCATCATCTTGTACACCTCTATCAAGTCACCGCTCATCCTTCTTTGCTCCAATGAGAAAAGCACTAGCTCCCTCCACCTTTCCTCCTAAGACCTGCCCTCCAGTCCAGGCAGCATCCTGGTAAATCTCTTCTGCACCCTCTCCAAAGCTTCCACATCCTTTCTATAATGAGGCGACCAGAACTAAACACAATAGTCCTAACTGATCCGGTCTCTCTCTGTTCATTGGTCCTGCCCATTCCAAAAATCAGTCTGGTGAACCTTCACTGCATTCCCTCAATAGCTAGACCATGCTTCCTCAAATAAGGAGACCAAATCTACACACAATACCCCAGGTGTGGTCTTATCAATGTCCTGTACAGGTACAGCAAGACATCCCTGTTCCTGTACTCAAATTATCTCAAGACGACAACTAAATTAGCAGATGCCATCTTCATCACCTGCTTACTTTGAGCAACTGGTGTACAGGGACATCCAGGTCTTGTTGCTCCCCCCACTTTCCCAAATTCTTGCCATTTCCAATAGTCTTCCTGCCTGTTTATGTTATCAAAGTGGACAACCTCACAGTTATCTTCATTATACCATATTAGTGTCATGAAGGAGCTTAATGTTGTATGAAGAGATTCATGAAGCCCCACAAAGAGCTCAACAGTAAAAAGGTCATTTCCACCAACCTCAATAATGACAACCTGCAAGTCAAAAGGAGCAATTTTTTATTTTTAAAAACCCTGATCAAAATATAAACTTCAAAGCAATCAGAGCTGGACCACACATGACTATATAGGTTAACACCCTTTTTTTTTGCAATATAGTACACCGAGAGGAGTTGGCAAGAAGAACAAAGAAATTTTCTTTGAAAAGAAAATGAAAGGATTGAAAACAGTCAATGCGCATCACAGGCATCACTAAACAGAGGTTTGAAAATAGATCATTTGCTCATTATTTTGTTAAGAAACTGGCAGATTTTTAAAACAACTTTCCTTTATGTAGCACCACTAATTAATGGAGTGAGAGAAAAATCGGCATCAAAACCAATGTTGTGCCATCAATTTAAAATGAGAATTAGAAAAAGTAAATACTGAAAATACAAAACACAAACAAGTGCTGGAAACCTATTGGCTTTAATTATTAAGCTGGAGAGGGCTCAGAAGAGATTTACCAGGGTGTTGCCGGATTTGGAAGGCTGTGTTTCAAAGAAAGTCTGGCTAAGCTGGGATGTCTCACACTGGAACGTAGGAAGTTGAGAGGTGACCTTAGAGAAGTTTACAAAATAATGAGTGGTATACACAGAGTTAATGGTATTTGTCTTTTTCCTCGGATGGGGAATTACAAGACTAGGAGACACATTTTTAAGGTGTGAGGAGTGAGATATAAAAAGGCATGAGGGGCAATTTTTTTTACATAGAGGTTGGTTGAGGTGTAGAATAAACTTCTAGAGGACGTGGTGGATGCAGGTACAATTATAACACTGAAGACATTTGGATAAGTACATAATTTGGAAAGATTTGGAGGGATATGGGCCAGAAGCAGACAGGCAGGACTAGTTTAGTTTGGGATTATGGTCAGGATGGACTGGTTGGACCGAAGAGTCATGAAGCAGACCCTATGACTCGCATTTGTAAAAAACAGAAAAAAAAGTAATGCTTGAGTTTTTAAATCCTGCATCAGCACTGATCGAACTAAAACAGATTTACAGCAATTCTGCTTTTGAGCTTTGATATTCTTAGCTGCACTTCCTGCAGATTAAGATGATTCATTACTTAAGCACTAGTGTGACATTATAGATATTTCAATTAACCTGCTTGAACATGTTAGGACACACAACTGGGCAAGTGGAATTGAATGAGGAGCCTCTGGCCCACAAGCAGGAACATTATCACTGCTCACAAATGACCTACCCACCTGTTGTGTACTGGACCAGAGGAAACTCCAAACAGCCTTGATTATGCCCTCAAGTAGGATCTCCAGTCAAACACTATTGGCTCAATATACTGATTCCGAGAAAATGGGAAATGGAAACAAAAACAAAAACTTAATACTCTCAAATAAAAAATACATGCACTGAAAGCCAATGTATTGGTCACATCTTGCATCTTCAATATGTCCTACTTAATACATCCATAACCATTTACACTATTTCACACTGTTGAATGAAATGATACATAATGAGCTCAGACAATAACATCAAAGGGATTCCAACAATATTACAAATCTGTAGGAAGACCTGTTGATGTATGGTCTCTAACAGTATCTACTGAATCTAAATAATCGAGAAATTCAAACCATGACATAGCCAATAGCATGAAGTGAATAGATTGATGGAACTGATCAAAAAATATTAACTTCTATTCCTAGTCTACAATGAAGAAAACAACATACATCAAGGCTTACTAGTAACTGACTAACTAGTCACTTATTTGAAATTACCCAGCCTAAAAACCATCAGCAAGACCTTTAAATCTAGATTTCCTGGGTGATTCAATATATGCTAATTTTATTCTCTTTAAAAGATGAGTTTCTTTAAACCATCTGTAAATTATTGAATGATCCATCACAATACTGTAATACATTATTCATCCTGAATAACACAAAAACATAGGCAAAATAGGAGAAAGTAACCTTGATAATAAAAGGTTGACATAAGGAGATTAATGAGAAATAATTTTGGTTCAGATGATGAAGTAGAAATTAGTACGGCTAGAAATTAGGAATATGCTAGAAATTAAGGATATTAATGAAGAGAATATCATTTTTGCAACAATATAATCATTAAGTCAGAGGATGGGAAGGATGTTAAAAAAGGATGACAAATGTCGGTAAAAAGGAAAAAACAAATGAATGAGTGAACTAGCCAGGGATATAAAAAGCAGATTACAAGAGTCTTCACAAGTATAAGAGTGGCTAAAGTAAATGTTTGCCCTTCAGAAACAGTTACAGGAGAAATTAAAGGGAATTAGGAAATGGTGAAGATATTAAAATAAATTATTTTGTGTCTGTTTTCAAAATAGAAGATTCTCCACAATGATATACGGAAGAATACCAATTACAAAAGATATCCAGCTTTGAAACTTCAACATTAGGGCATTGAAAGCATACTTCAGCATATGAATGACATTGATACAAAACAACTTGCAAATACATAGTATTTAAAACATAAGTCCATGAGAGGCCAACTCTGTAACACGAGACCTTACAGCAAGGGAGGAAGGAACTTAGTAAATCACCTAATAGAAAAATTGTATTGGGAAAACTAAATGAGACTTCAGACTAACAAGTACCACGAACATGACCCACATGTTTGTGTTCTAAAAGAAGTGGCAGCAGATTAAATAGTTACAATCTTTCAAAATTCTATACCTTCTGAAAAGGTCACAGTAGAGTGGAAAACCATGGTTGTAACACCATTATTCAAAGGAAGGAGACAAAGGAGAAAATTATAGATTAATAAATCATTTAGCCTAAATACAGCGCTTCCCAAACACCTCGCTGTTGTGACTTCATTTTGATGTTTGACAAATAGCATGACCCCACAGCTGCAAGACAGGAGAAGAGAGCGACCTGTGAGAATGAGAGAACATCCTCAGAGAAGACGGAGTGAGATGTTGGGACATTGAGTGTTCAGTCAGGAAGGGTGGGTAGAGCACTACAAATGGGAAGTTGGGGTTGTGGATGACTAGTCAGGGAGAGGTGGAAAGTTGGAGTGGTGGGTGTTTATATTTAGATTTTTAAAAACGGGCTTTTCAAATCAATAAACAGACCTCAGATCAGCAAGTTAGGCCCCACACACAAAATTAAATGAGCCAAGTAGTTAATAGTGCTTAGTTAGAGTTCAACAATGGCTATGTTTACTCAGAACTTGATTCTCAAAAGCTGTGGATTACATCCCAACTGGAATTTGTGAAGCCCTAAAGGAACCTGCGCTGTGGATAATGAAGACCCCATTGATGTACAGTACTTGGATTTCCAGATGGCATTTGATGATGCTCCACAAAGTTTATTATATCAAACAGGAGCTTGTCGTAAAGGTGGGTTACATGCTAGCATGGATAGAAGGATGGTTGGCTGGCAGAAAATGGAGGGTGTCCATAAGTGGATCCTTTTCATACTTACAGGATGTGATGAGTGGGGACCCATAACATTCTGTGCTGTGTCCTCAACTTTTCACAACTTATATCAATGATGTAGATGGAGTAAAAGTATGGTGGCTAAACTTGCACATTACAGAAATAATTGTAGGAAAGTATGTTGTGAAAATGACATAACAAGGATGCAGTATAGGTAGGGATAATATGATAGAAGTTAAAAAGATCCTGAATGGTCTGGACAAAGTGGTTGTGGAAAAGATGTTACCTCTTGTGGGCAGAGCCAGACCTAGGGGGCACCATTTTAAAATTAGGGGTCATCCTTTTAGGACAGAGATAAGAGGAAATATTTTCTGACTTAGAGGGTTTTGTAATCTTTTAGTCCCTTGCTTCATAAGGCAGCAGAGGTGAGGTCACTCAATACTTTTAAGAAAGAGGTAGATAAGATTCTTGGAAGGCGAGGGAATCAAGATTATTAGGGACAGATGGAAATGTGGAACTTGGAACACAGATGAGCCGTGATTGCACTGAATAGCAAAGCAGGTTTAAGTGGCCAAATAGTCTACTTCAGCTCCTAATTTGTTCAGAGGAAAACAACACAATCTACAGAACTTTAACCAAGATGGCAGTGGTGGCAGCAGCATGGGGTCTGCCCAGAAAGGACACCAAGGGGTCTAGCTCCCCAGACCACAGTCAGCAGCCTGTGATGGATGTCTATGGCCAGGATGGTCTCAGCCTGAGCCACTGTACTGCCACTGTTCTGGCAGCAGCAGCTGGGCCCCCACCACAGGAACCCTCTGGCAGCAGCCAGGCTGCAGGAGGTGACCAGATAAGGCAGTGGGGCCAGAGCCCACTAAAAGAGGAGTACCAGGGATGGAGATCCTAAACCAGGCACTTGGGGAAAGAGTTTGATGGCAACTCTGTTCCCAGAGTACCAAATGGGAAGGAAGCAGCAACCTCCAGCTATACCCTCCACTCATGACCCCAGGTACATCATTTCAGCACAGACCCCAGAACAGTTCCACTTCAGTGACCCCAATACTTCAGTAGTATCCCCTGCATCTTGTCCACAGCAATCCCAAACATCCCTTACAATCCCAATTACTGTTCTCAGAATTTAAGGTAGAGAGAGTTTTAATTAGTAATAGGTTACAAGGTAATGTGGAGCAGGCAGGAAAGTGGAATGGAGGCCAAGAGGAGATCAGGCTGGATTGTACTGAACGGAGCAGTAGGCTCAAGGGGCTGAATTGCCTACTGCTGCCCCTGGTTCTTAGGACTACTAAAAGCAAAGGAGGAACACTGTTCTTTATCAGACCTCCAGTATCTTTCCTCTTATTACTTAGAACAAAGCATATAAATAATAACAGACAAAGAACTGCTCTTCTAATTACACTGTGAAAGCTGTACTCAATTCCAAGCAGTTCTATTGTCCTGACAGAGCGGGATATGTGGACAGCATCTGGCAAACTGACGTAAGTAACAGGCAGCTAAGTAACTGGCACCCACGGAAAGACGATACCTGCTAAATAACCATGTCCTGTAATTTAACCGTCCTTTTAAAAATACGTAATCTACTAATTGCAAACTTATTAGGACCAGGCATAGCAACAGGAAAACAAACAGAAAATGCTGGAATTAGCACCTACAAACGCTAAAAAATTCAGATAAAGGGTATATAGCCAAAACATATTTCGTATTTAAATATTAATCCATTATACCACTGTTTTTGCTATTTTTCTATAACATTAAGCTAATTCGCAGAGAATTTGGTTAAGTGGAAAAATGTCATGATTATTAATAGACAGGAGAAAACTGGAATAAATGAGTAGTTTCAAAAATAAAATACGCCTCAAGTGGATTTGATTAGCATAAAATGGAAACAAGCTTCTGTGGTGCCATATCCAAAAGAACCCAGCAATTCAGTTCCACAAAGATGAGCCATGTCTTTACCAGGTGACTATGTTGAATTGATTGATTGCAAAACAATGTACAAAATAACAACAGGCCATTTGAACAACTTGGTCTACATTAGTATCTGTGCTGTATCCATGCCATCTCATAGTACATGTGGTGTAGTGTCTACACCTCTGGGCCAGGAGACCTAGGTTCAAGTCTCATTTGTTCCAGAGGTGTGTAGTAAGGGTGAAAAGGTTATTAGAAAATATCCATCTATGTCACCTCTGTAGGGCTCAACATCTCCAAACAGGTTGCCAAAAACATCTGTAAGCTCTGCACTAGGAAGCCTGGATTCAAGTCCCACCTGATCCACAGATGAATCATAGCATACCTGAACAGGTTAAGTTTTTTTTTTAAATTCATGCTTCTCTATTCTGTCAAATGCAATCTACACATCTTTCTATTCCTTTATTGAACATTTACTTGTCCAACATCCTCTTAAATTACATCTATACTGTGCACATCAATTACTCCATGTGGCAGTCAATGTCACAACCTAAGCACTGTTACAAGGTTAAGAAGCTTTCCTGGAATTCATTGTTGGATTCACTGTCATTATCTTGTGTTGATGACACCTAGTTTTGGAATCCCAACAACTGAAAACAACTCCATGTCTATCCAATCAAATCATTCTACAATGTCGGAATCATAAAATGTCTGCTTCAGTGTTATGACCTTTCAGCTCATGCCTGCACTGGCTAACTGAAGGAGTAACCCACCTATGCTACTCCCTTGCCTCCTTTTCTCTTACCATCTTAAAAATATTTCCTTTTCACATAATTATCCACTCCTTTTGGAAAGAACAAATTGAAAGTATCGCCATGACACAAAGGGTTTCTCATACCACCATTTTTTTGACAATTACCTTAAATCTGTGCCTTCCAGTTCTTGTTCCCGCCACCATTGAGAACAGTTTCTCCTTACCTACTTTGTCCAAACCCATGATTTTAAGTATATCTACAAAATCCCTTCTCAACTTTCTCTTACCCACGAAGAGAATTTTCAAACTTCTCCAATCTAGCTATGTAACTGAAGCTCTTCACCACAAGAGCATTATTGTGAATTCTTCTTTTTCTTTTCTGCAACCTCTCTAATGCTTTTATTCTTCCTAAAGAGTGGCACCCAGAAGTTAACACAATATTCCAGTACAGGACAAACCAGGGTGTTTTATACAGGTTTATAATAATTGCTTTGCTTTTGTATGCTACATTCTTATTGATTAAACACAGGATGTCGCACGTTTTACTAACCACTTTCACAAGATGCCCTGCCATCTTTAATGACTTATACACGTCTATGCGTCTGCACCTTTTATAGAATTATGTCCTTTGTTTTATCTTCCTATCAAAACTTACCATTTCATACGTGCCGACATTAAATTTCATCTATTTGTCCATCTCCTCCACCATCCTAAGACTTTTTGAAGCTCTGCACTATCCTGATGACAATATTCCCAAATTTCACATTGTCCATAAATTTTGAAATTGTCTAGTCTGCACAAGGTGTAGACCTTTAACACATACATCAGGAAGAGCAGGGAACAAGAGCAATCCAATTACAAAATTACACAAATCCCTAGGAAACTCTTTCCCCAGCCAAAAAGCAATAGTTAATCACTATACTCTGCTTTCTGTCATTCAGACAAATTTACAATCCATGTTATTACTCACTGCTTCCTTCAAAAAGCTCCTAATTTGCTTACGTTTGTTGTGCATCATGCTCTGATTGAAAGCCCACATACTGTATCAAGGGCATTACCCTCATCAATCTTCCCTGTTACCACAAAAAACCTCAAGTGATCTCCTTTCTAGGGAAAAATGCTTCAGGCTATCCAGATTGTCTTCATAGTCAGATCTAATCTCTGTAGTAAACAACTCACTGGAGGAGGCGGCTCCACAAATATCCCCATCCTCATCCGTGCAAAAGATAAGGCTGAAGCATTCGCAGCAATCTTCAGCCAGATGTGCCGAGTGGATGATCCACCTCGGCTTCCTCCAGTTCTCCCAGCATTACAGATACCAGTCTTCAGCCAATTTGATTCACTCCACGTTTATCAAGAAACAGTTGGAGACACTGGATACTGCAAAAGCTATGGGCCCAGACAACATTCTGGCTATAGTACTGAAGACTTGTGCTCCAGAACTTGCTGTTCCCTTAGCCAAGCTGTCCCAGTTCAGTTACAACACTGGTATCTACCCGACAATGCGGAAGTTGCTCAAGTATGTCCTGTACATAAAAAGCAGGACAGATCCAACCCAGCCAATTACCACCCCATCAGTCTCCTCTCGATCATCAGTAAAGCAATGGAAGGTGTCAGTAACAGTGCTATCAAGCAGTACCTGCTCAGCAATAACCTGGTCAGTGACGCCCAGTTTGGGTTCCGCCAGGGCCACTCAGCTCGTGACCTCATTACAGCCTTGGTTCAAACATGGACAAGAGAGCTGAATTCCAGAGGTGAGGCAAGAGTGACAACCTTTGACATCAAGGCTGCATTCAACCGAGTGTGGCATCAAGGAGCCCTAGCCAAACTGGAATCAATAGGTATCAGGGGGAAAATTCTCCAGTGGTTGGAGAAATACCTGACACATAGGAAAATGGTCATATCTGTTGAGGGTCAATCATCTCAGCCCTAGGACAGCAGGAGTTCCTCAGGGTAATGTCTAAGGCCCAACCATCTGCAGCTGCTTCAATGACCTTCCCTCCATCATAAGGTCAGAAGTGGCGATGTTTGCTGACGACTGCGCAATGTTCAGCACAATTCGCGACTCCTCAGATACTAAGGTAGTCCATGTTCACATGCAACAAGATCTGGACAATATCCAGGCTTAGGCTGACAAGTGGCAAGCAAAATTCATGCCACAAATACCAGGCTATGACCATCACGAATAAGAAACAAACAATCTAACCACCGCCCCTTGCATTCAATGGTGTTATCATCACTGAATGCCCTCGCTATCAACATCCTGGAGGTTATCATTTACCAGAAACGCAACTGGACTCACCACATAAACACAGTGGCTATAAGAGCAGGTCAGCAGCTAGGAATCCTGCAGCAAAATAACTCACCTTCTGACTCCCCAAAGCCTGTCCACCTACAAGGCACAAGTCAGGAATATGATGGAATGCTCCCTGCCTGCCTGGATGTGTGCAGCTCCAACAACACTCAAGAAGCTTGACACCATCCAGGACAAAGCAGCCTACTTGACTGGCACTACATCCGCAAGCATCCACTCCCCCCACTACCATCACTCAGTAGCAGCAGTGTGTACTACCTACAAGATGCACTGCAGAAATTCATCAAAGAGCACCTTCCAAATCCATGACCACTTCCATCTAGAAGAACAAGGACAGAAGACATATGGGAACACCATCACCTACAAGTTCCCCTCCAAGCCACTCACCATCCTGACTTGGAAATATATCGCCGTTCCTTCACTGTCGCTGGGTCAAAATCCTGGAATTCCCTCCCTAATGGCATTGCAGTTCAAGAAAGCAGCTGACCACCACCTTCTCAAGGACAACTAGTGATGGGCAATAAATGCTGGTCAGCCAGCAACGACCACATCCCACATTAAAAAAAAAACCCTCAGCTTTAACCGAGTGGGTGATGGTTGGAAATATACAGTTTTGAACAATCCTCTAGACCCTGCTTGCGATATAGTGAAATTAATATTACCAGTAATATCTCACAGCTGAATTTCTATATTACTACATTCACAAATTACCAAAAATAATCTGCTAGGTCACAAATATATTCCAACTACAACATGAAATAGTTGCCTTAAGACAACTGCTACACCTAAACTGCTTATGGCAGTGTCACACACACACAAAGGAATAGAGACAAATGGCCTAGCAACTTTCACACTTATATGACCAAGCGTCTAACTTTCAGTAAATAACCAAATTAAGTAACCTTCCAAAATTTTAAAAAAAAGGAAAAATTCACCTAAATTTGGATTTGGTATATGTGGCAGTTTTATTCTGGTTTTCTGCCCTTAATTTTGCCTTGGCTAGTGGCATCACTGTGTATTCTTGAACGAATAGGAAAAAGCTATTAAGCCACTACTCTTTTGTCATGAGTTTTTGTTAAGGAATGCATTAATTTGTTCATAAAATTCCAAATAGAAATGGGACATTATAGAAATTTTGTTTTAATGTCGTTGATTCAGATACAAATTTAGGACACCATAAATCACTTGGTTTTTCAAACAGCGCAATGGGGTCTTATACTTCCATCAGATTAAACATCTCATCCAAAAAGTAGCATTTCCAACACTAGCAGTCCTCCTGCACTGCTCTGAAAATGACGCAGTGAAGTAACGTTGAAAAACATTGAATGTGTCTAAAAGGTTATCGATTTGATGCATTAAACCTACCTTCCTTTCTCTGATGCTGTCTGACTTTTGAACGCTTTCTGAATTTTCTGTTGTTATTTCAGATTTCCAGCAGTCACTGCAACTTTCTTTTTTTTGTTTCCAGACTGGGGCTTGAACCTATAACTTGCTAACTCAGTGACAAGAGTGCTACCAATCAAACCAAGGATGACACTATGAGGAGGCAACATGAAAAGTTAAGGGAAGGAACAAAGAATTCAACCTACCAACGAAGGAGGGAGAAACATCAAATATATATACCAAATGACCCAAACCGTGAAACAGAAATAGAAAGTGCTGGAAATACTCACCAAGTCTGGCTGCAACTGTGGAGACAGAAACAGTTAACATTTCAGCCAACAGCCTTCCATCAGATCACTGTAATCTTGCTTCCAAAGATAACTCTGAAAGCATTTCATGCACAGGGTGTGTTTCTGAATGCAACAATTCATGTAATTTACATTAAAAGAAATAGTCATTTTGACCAGAAGTAACCAGGTGTGCAGTCCACAAATCTCCCTCACTCAGGAAAATCAAATGTTGGCAAGTGGAGAACAAAAAACGTACAACTGTTCAATTACTGGCCTATGAAGGAAATAGCATTTTTCTGAAGCCTCTGCTTATTTGTGCTGCAATACTATTACCTCAAAAAGGAGCACTGGTACAATGTTTACATAAAACTTTATGCATAAGGACATACTGATGTTTAGACTGCCTGCTTCAACCACCCTAATCGACTTGAGCATTGCCAGGAATTGGAAACAGTAATTGCTCCATTCTTGCGTGTCATAAAAAAATATGCATTTAGTCAAGTACCCAGCTTCCAATAAGTTTGTGTAGTTTCACTGTCAATCCTTGTTTATTCTTTTTCTACATTATATACTCTAACTGCCAACTACATGGCCTATTAATGTAGGAAATCCCCTCCCCCATTGGTACTTTGCAGTAATTACTCCTGCATCACCCCAGAGCAACATTACCATGACAACCACTGATAACTTCAATAACTTAGTTTTCAGTTCCAAGGTCAGAACATTGACTTTACAATTAAATAGAGAACAAGTTCCTCAATAGCTTAGTGAATTTATCCAGCCAGTAGCTGGGTCATAAAGACTAAACACCATAGTTTTGCCCCTTTCCATTATAAGCATTTGTTCACCAGAAGAGCATACAGCTGATTTGATTGCTTTAATTCTGCTTGAATACACAGCCATGATGCAATGCTAAATGTTTAGCAAATTTGATTAAATGATGCAATGTAATGCTTCAGGAATAGATATTGTTTGAAGAGCAGCTAATTCTTGTCTCCTGTTGAAGATGGTAACCTGCAGTTGGAGCTATGCTCAGTATTCATTTGTTAAAATTGCTACAGGCTATTTTCCTCTGTAAGCCTAGGATTCACACCAAAGAACAATCTTATCCTCAACCAATACTTACAACATTGGCAGTATCAGGCCAGATCACTAAATTGCCAGCAGGAATAGAACCAGGTTCACTATCGCTCAGTCAAGGTAACAAACACTAAGTTTAACTGCAACAGGTCAACTATTTTCCCATCCAAGATAAGCTCACTGGTATAGAACAGAAATTAAATCAGAGTTCTGTATGTAAGAATGGTCTTGAAATTGCGCACTAAGCAGTGCCTTTATTCACCAGGGCAACAAGGAGTCACATTCTTTAAGACAGTCAGGGATTCATAATGTGGAAAATCTCAAGCACAAATGAACTTCATGGCGCAGCAAGTTGGCACACAAACACCAATGCATCATCCCAACATGTAAATAATCTTATTTGCTATATTTACAGTTTAAAATGATAGGAGTAAAGTTCAACTTCAATGTGTGAATTTGCAGAGTTAGTAATACATATGCCACAGGAACATGCCAAACAGTCCCTCAAACCTGTTAGGCCATTCTAGATCATGGCTGATTGTCTACCTCAAAGCTATATTCCTATGTTATGCCTATATTCGTGGAAGTCATTAGCAACTAGAAAACTATCAACCTCCAACTTGAACTTAATGACTGAACTTTCACATTCCTACAAAGATTCACTACACTCAGTGGAAAAAAAAACTGCTCTTCATCTCAGTCCTAAACAGCTTGCCATTTATTTTGAGACTGACTCTACTGACAAGGCAAACTGTATGCTCAACATATGGTATCTTTCTGTATCTACCTGCATATTACTTTAAAAATTTTCTAGATTTCTGTAAGATCAACTTTCATTCTTCTAAATTCCAAAGAATATACACCCAGTTTCCTCTTCTCTCCTCTTGGGCAGTCCAACCATGCCAGGAATCAGCTCTATCTCTGCCACACTCGCTCAATGGCAAGTATAACCCTCCTTAGGTTAGGGAACTAGAACTGCACACAACACCCTAAGTGTGAGCTCACCAGTGTTCAATAAAACTGAAACAAGGATTTTTTTTGCACCTGTACTCAAGTTCTCTCGCAATAAGGGCCAACGTTTGCTTTCCAAATTGTTTGCAACACTCACATGCTAGCTTTCAGCAGCTTATAAACAAGGCCACTCGGGTCCCATTGGACACAAACAGTTTCTAATTTCTCACCATTAAGAACTGCACCTCCATTCCTCCTATCTAATCAGATAATCTCACACCTATCCACATTATATTGTATCTGCCATGTACCCACCAACTTGAATCCCTTGAAGCTTCTTTGAAACCTCCTCATAACTCATTCCCACCAGGCTTTATCAGCCACAAACTTAAAAATATTACAATTATCTCCCACAGCCAAATCATTTATACAAATCATAAATAAAAGGGGCCCCCAAGTACTTATTCTAACAGTACCCCAGGAGACATAACCAGACAACCCAAGAATAACCTTTATTCCTATTCTCTGCTGTTCACCCATGAAACAAATTTCAAACCATGCTAGGAATTTCTCCCAATCCCATGCACTTCAATTTTGTTTACTAAAAACTTGTTTTGGATTTTATCAAAAGCCTTCTGGAAAAAAAATCGTACATACTGGATTTCCCTTATCAACTCTACAAGCAAGATCCTCAAAAATTTCAGATTTGTCAATGAACCCCAGGAGATAGGAGAGATACCAAATGAATATTTTGCGTCAGTTTTTACCATGGAGAAACCAATGGAGTCTAGAAAATCCAGAGAAATAAATATGTTTTAAGAAGCGTTTACATGACAGAAGAGGAAGTTTGGGAGGTCTTAGAGAATATAAAGGTAGATAAACCTCCAGGACCTGATCCAATGTATCCCAGAACATTGTAGGAAGTAAGAGGGGAATACGTGAGACTCCTTGCAGAAATATTTGCATCATCTATAACTACAGGTGACGTGCGTGATGACTGGAGGGTGGCTAATGTTGCACCTTTGCTTAAGAAAGGTTGGAAGGAGAAACCGGGGAACTTTAGACCTACGAGCCTGACTTTGGTTGTGGGTAAATTATTGGAGGTGATTATAGAATATAGGATTTATGGACATTTAGAGACACAAGAAATGATATGGGATAGTCAGCATAGTTTTGTGCAAGGAAAATCATGTCGCACAAACTTGATTGAGCTTTTTTGAGGAAGTTACCAAAAAGGCTGATGATAGCAGCGCAGTAGATGCTGTTTACTTGGCTTTAGTAAGCCTTCAAGAACATTCTGCATTTAGACTAATTAATAAAGTTAGATCACATGGGATTCAGGGTGAGCTTGCCAATTGGATACATAATTGGCTTAACAGCAGGAAACAGGGTGGTGCTGTAGGGTTGCTTTTTGGACTGGAGGCCTGTCACCAGCAGTAGTCCACAGGGATAAGTTCTATGTCCTCTTTGTTTGTCATTTACATAAATGATTTGGATGAGCACATAGAAGACATGGTTAGCAAGTTAAAACCCAAAAGAACAGCAGATGCTGTAAATCAGGAACAGAAGTTGCTGGCAAAATTCAGCAGGTCTGGCAGCATCTATGAAGTAAAAATCAGAGGTAACGTTTTGGGTCGGGTGACCCTTCCAAAGAAAAGTTAACTCTGACTTTCTTCAGATGCTGCCAGACCTGCTGAGCTTTGCCAGCAACTTCTGTTTTTGTTCATGGTTGGTAAAGGTGGTTTCTAAGATTACAAAAGGGATTTTGATCAAATGGGTCAATGGGCTGAAAATGGCAGATGGAGTTCAATATGGATAATGCAAGATATTCATGAACAAACAAGGATAGGGCTTATACAATCAATGGTACGGCCTTGGGTACTGTTGTCGAGGGACCTCGGGTGCAGGTACATAATTCTTTGAAGTTTGCGTAACATATAGGCAAGGTGGTTAAAAAGGCATTGCTCAGTCCCTTGAGTACAGGAGTTAGGACATTATTTTGACGCTGTATAGGACATTGGTGAGGACTCTTCTGGAACACTGCATTGAGTTCTGGGTGCCCAGTAATTGGAAGGATATTATTAAGCTAGAGAGGGTTCAGAAGAGATTTAGCAGGAGGTTGCCGGGTTTGGAAGGTCTGAATTATAAAGAAAGGCTGGGACTTATTTTTCCACTGGAGTGTAGGAGGTCGAGAGGTGACCTTATTTATAAAATAGAGTTAGAGTTAGAGTTAATGGCAGTTGTCCTGGGGGATTTCAAGACTAAGGTGCATAATATTAAGGTGAGAAGAGAAAGATTTAAAACAGACATAAGGGGCAATTTTATTTTACACAAAGTGTGGTTCACGTGTGGAATGAACTTCCTGAGGGTGTGGTGGATGCCGGTACAATTGCAATGTTTAAAAGACATTTGGATAAGTACATAGGAAAGTTTTGAAGGGATATGGGCTAGGAGCAGGCAGATGGGACTAGTTTCATTTGGGATTATGTTCGGCATGGACTGGTTGGACCAAAGGGTCTGTTTCCCTGCTAAATGACTTATGACGCCATGATTTTGCTTTCATAAATCCACACTGACTTTGCCAATCAGAATCACTTCTTAAATATCCAGTTATCACATCATTTTTAATAGATTCTAGTATTTTCCCAAACAATGACGTCTGGCTAACAGGTCTGTAGTTTGTAGTTTTCTCTCCCTCCTTTCTTAAAACAATGGGTTACATTTACAAACTCCCAATCTGCAGGCAGCATTCCAAAATTAATAATATTTTGAAAGATGATGACAAAATGTTTCATATTCTCTGCAGCCATTCTCTCAATACTGTAGGATGAAGATCTAGGGTCTTGGAGATTTGTCAACTTTTAATCCCATTTATTTGTCCAATTCTAGTTTTTCACTGTTACCAATTTCTTGGAGACCCTTCCTCTCACGAAACTCAATTATTTTAGGGAAAGTTCTTGTATCTTCTCCACAAAGACAGATTAACATATTTAACTTCTCTGCCATTTTTCTATTTTCCATTATGCAATATCCTAAACAAAATCTGGAGACACTCAGCAGGCAGCATCTGTGGAGAGAAAGCAGAGTTACGTTTTGGATCCAGTGACCCTTCTTCAAAAGATGCATTATCCTATCTCTGCCTTAACAGATCCTCAGTTATGCTAATCATTTACATATAAATGGAAACTTTTGTAATCTGTTTTGTGTTTCTTTGCAAAATTTTAAAATGCTCCCAATCCTCAGGGCTAACACTTTTTGGCAGCTTTACACAGCTACTCCTTTGACCTAATATTAGCTTTAACTGCCCTCATTAACCACACATATTAACGTTGCTGTTACAAAAGAATGTTTGAATACCAAGCATTAATTCTTTAAATCCTAGCCATTATCCGTCTATCAAACCTTTTACATTTTCCAACCCACCACAGCCAACTTCATCCTATTATAATTGCCATTGTTAAAATTTAAAGACCCTAGCCGCAGATCGAACTGCACCTTTTTCAGACTTTAGGAAAATGTTACCATAGATTTTCCATTAAGTTTCACTTACAAGATCATCAATTTGGGCTTCATTGCATAATGCTAGATCCAAAAGAGAGTGAGCTCTAGTTAGTTCCACAACATAAGCCATTTGGAACACATTCCAGAAAGTCTTCCTCCACAGCTTTGGTGCTTATTAGCTTTATCCTGTTCACGTGTAGATTGAAGTCACTCATGATTACTGCTATCCCATTGCTACATGTGTCTAATTTTATTGTGATTTTATTTTGCCCTACATTACCCACTACTTTTTGGAGGCCTATAAACCATTCCTTCCAATATTGTTGCACTTTGCTGTTTGTTAGTTCCATCATTTCACTACCTTCTTTGTCTATATAACTTCCTAAATGTCAAATACCCTTTAACATTCAGTTCCCAGTTTTGGTCACCTCGCAAACACGTCTCATAATGGCAGTTAAATCAAACGCATTTACTTCTACTCATGCTATCAATGCACCAACCCTGCTACAAATACGGCGTGCATTCAGGTATTGTCTTTAAATACTACCTTTTGGTTTGAAGCTTGATTGATTCAGGATTCGTTTCTACTGCTTTTCATTTCACTTACAGCTTTTCTATTTCCAACAATCGGCTTTTATTGTGTTTGAATTGTTTTGCAGGTTCTCATCTCCAGAGAAGCTGAATAAAAGCCCCCCAAAAAGAACTAGCAAATCTCCCCATAAGGTTATTAGTTAAAGTCCTGTCAAGGTCTACCTTTCCATCTTGTACAGGTCTGAGCTGCCCGAGAAATCTAAACGCCTCCCACTTACACCATTTTCCAGCCACCTGTTTCATTTGTTCAATCCTCCCATTTCTATAATCTACAAACATGCTGTCCTGGTAGTAATCCTGACATTACTGCCTTAGGATGTCTTGCTTTTCAAATTCCTGCCTAGCTCCCTAAATTCTACTTTCAGGACCTCATCCTTCTTCCTATCTATGCTGTTCTCACTTAGAGGAGGAGCTCAATATTCAAGACATAAGATTTTACATCAAAATATTAAACTAGAAGTGATTAGAATCACGGTTTATTCCACCGTAACTTTTTCGCACCCACCAAAAGACTTGCCTATTCACAATCCATTCCTTACGTAAGATTTCAGTGCCAGTAAGATAGTAGATCATGGAGGACATCATTGCCAAGCCCAATTTTATTGTTGCTAATGTACACAAATGCAATTCACGCATGAATTATTGGTCAGTAATCACGAATGGGAATTCTGACACATTTTCCTTTCAGGTCCAAGAGCACTAAGCCTAAATACAGCATATTAAACTGCTATCCAAAGTTGTCCGAACATCAAGCTGTGACGAGACTGGGATCTTCTAGACAACAAGAACATCAGCAAAACTGTGTATCATTTGCAAGTTTGAAAAAAAAATTCAAAAGATACAGCCAACTAATTGAATTGCCTCAAGCTCAAAAAACAATATGTCAACATGTGACAGAAAACCAGGTTGCAATTCTATTTTCAAGTTTGAGTACCAGTTTTGATTAAATGCTATGAATGGAAATAAATTTAACTTTCATATACTCAACAATTCAGCCTTTGAAAATTGGTGCTAACATATATTTTCCTTTTGTTTATAACAAAGTATATTTCAAAAATTGCCAGTTACATTATTTGTTACTATAACCATTATGGTTTAAGACCAAACAAACAGTCACTTTGTCACATGATAAAAATCTGAAAGAATCGCTTCCTTTGATATCACACACAGCCACACGTCGATCACCCATTACCTGCTCCAATGGCTTGCCCCAAAATTATGAACTTTCAACTCCCCAACTTGAAGCCCGTCCTTTTCTCTCAAGTATGTATGAATTATCCTGCAATGCTTATTTGCATGAAAAAAAAGTGCCATATTACAGTAAGCAGTTGTTACAATAGGAACTTTTCAATGGAGCTCATTTGGACGCGGGGAGAATGGATGACCATTCCTGATCACGATGCAGCTCGACCATTAATGTGGATATCACGGGGAGAGAAACTTCTTGGGTCAGTTTGGATGGATCACCACAATCAATTTGCCAATAGCTGGTTTCACACACAGAACAATCGGTCTGGCAAGGCAGCAGAGAGTGATCAGAGTATAAAACCTTAGAAAATGCTTACAAAATTAGTGACAAAAAAATAAATTTAGATGTGCAGAACCAAGCACGTATAGTCAAATACACCACCCACGCCAACACAACTTGTGTGCGCTTTTGTTTGGTGTTCAAAGCATTTTTTGAGAATGATCCAGCATTTCTCCAAAGGTTTCCTGCCATTCTTCTCCTTTAAGCACAGGAATTCTTTACGAAGTAAAATTGTAAAATATTTGCCTCCCTAGAATTCTAATTACTGAAAAAAATGCACAAAATTTAAAAATTTTAAGAAACTGAAACTGTACTTTTCCAGATTTACTATCACTTTGAAGATAATTTCCCCTCACTAA
Source organism: Rhincodon typus (assembly GCF_021869965.1). Taxonomy (NCBI): domain Eukaryota; kingdom Metazoa; phylum Chordata; class Chondrichthyes; order Orectolobiformes; family Rhincodontidae; genus Rhincodon; species Rhincodon typus. Next base: position 20,738,919 of record NC_063368.1, read on the forward strand.
CTTTACATTATGTTGCAGTCATGACGCTGGTATTCACTTCAACATAACTGGACTTATAATGGTTACAAACATTACCCATGGCAAACATGCATCTAGATGGCACCTATAATATTCAATTGTTTTAAATTCTTCATTAGTTTGTTGACACAGCCTGCCAACATAATGATTTATATCCCACTGAATCACAAATTCATATTTATAATGCAATGACATCACTTGGATTAGCAGGAAAACTATTTTCAACAGCTCAGAGTGTGCTTCACCTGGAGAGAAGCACAGGACTTAGAAGGAAATATATCCGGAGCTAAATAAGCACTAGTATCTCCACATCTAATTCATTCTCCAAATGTCTTTCACATGGACTTCTCAACACAATTTCACTCGAGTGAATTATGATTGGTTCTCAAGATATCCAGCGTAGATTTATTTGTAATATTGTATTAGCCATTACTCTACTCCAAATTAACGCATACAATCTACCAAAAAATACTTAAACCAGCACACACTATCAGTCTTCAGAAAGGAAGAACTCTCAAATGGAATTATGGGTTGGTTCAGATCATAGTGCTGGGTTTAATGTATAATTCACACCTCAAGGCTAAACCAGGCTGATACAGATTGGATGGATTTCAACATGGCAGAATCAAAAGCTTAATTATTAAGAGGTAGGAATTGATGTTTATTTAAAAACATTTAAACTAATTCAAATAGGGAATGCTCAATGATCTCAAAAGGTACTCTGCTAGTGAACGAATCAATATCTTATCTTCTAGAAGATTCTAAACAAAGAAAATCACATCTAAAAAGCAAATGCCATAATCCAATTAAATTTAATTTGATCTAAGACAAATTAACAGCAGACAGACACAACTACAGAACAAGTCAACTTCAATATGACAAAGCAAAGTTGAAATAAATGTGCTGCAGTGAGAGAAACTCAACTGATTTTCAAAAGATCAGCAACTGCACATTGATAAATTTGACTTCAAAAGGATTTGGGGACAAAGCTATGAGTGTTAACTCGAAAAACTCAAAGAAAACAGTATGACATTTGTCCACTGTTGAAGAACGATTATCAAGAAAGAAATTCTGATTATTCAGTATCTTCCCTGTTCTCTGGATGTCCCAGATAATATATATAGTCAGCAAGCATTTTTTTTTTTATCCTCATCAACATTCTACTGTTGACCAACGCTATCAAGAAGTATAACTTTCAAGTGAATGATAACGTATTGCAGTTTCTTAAATCTGAGACAAAATTCTGTTTATTTGAGAGCAGCTGATTAACCTACTCAGTTTCTCCAGCAATTTCTGTTTTTGTTTTAAACTGAGGGTTGTCTATTTAACTGGATGAAAACATCCCATTATTCAATGTCTGAGGAGCTCCCCTGTTAGCCTAAACATGAAGAGATTGCTGGAAAACTTCAGCAGGTCTGGTAGTATCTGTGAAGAGAAATCAGAGTTAACGTTTTGTCAGTTCTGAGGAAGGGTCACCAGACCCGGAACTTTACTCCGATCTCTCTTCACAGATGTTGCCAGGCCTGCTGAGCTTTTCCGGCAATCTCTCTTTGTGTTTCTGATTTACAGCATTCACAGTTCTTGTGGTTTTCCTGTTACCCTGTTGACTTTAATTTGTGCCTCTTTTTATATTTTGCTTGTTCAGAGGGCTCTTATCGCAGAGGTAATGTCCCAACCTTTAAGTCAGGAGGCCTAGGTTCAAGACCCCTGTTCATGAGGTGTATAATAAAAATGTCTGAAAATATTGATTAGAAAATACATATATTGCTTGTTCATTCTTACATAAGATTTTTGGTTACATTTTGGTCACTGATTTTTTAGTCATCACTGTTATGTTGGTTAGTACATGCAGACAAATTAATCTAAAGGGTTAATAATATGAATGGCTCACTACAAAAATAGAAGACACTGCAAAACACAGGTCAGTTAGACCGTCATATAATTACCTAGACATCTACAGCCAGAATTCATCACCAATTCCCCTCTTTCTTCAATCCCTTTGATTTAAATCAGCTGCTCTCAAATAAACAGGATTTTGTCCCAGATTTCAGAAACTGCAATATATCATCATTCACTTGAAAGTAACATTTTTTGATAATGTTGGTCAAGAGTAGAATGTTGATGAGGATAATAGGGGCCCTTCACTTGGAGTTGTCAGATTTTGCTTTCCTTTGCAATTACTTTCATAGAATCAAAACCAAACAGTACGGAAGAGGCCCATCGAGTCTGTACTGCCAACAATACACTACTACCTACTCTATTCCCACATTATGCATGAAATCCATTTTGTAATACTACTCATTCATGGGATGTGGGCATCCCTGGCTAGGCCGACATTTACTGTCCATCCATGGTAACCCCTCAGAAGGTGGTGGTGATCTGCTTTCTTGAACCGTTTGTCCATCTGATGTAGGTAGACCCACAATGTTGTTAGGGAGGGAGTTCAAATATTTTAAGCCAGTCACACTGAAGAAATAGTGACATATCTCCAAGTCAGGACAATGAGTGACTTGGAGGGGAACTTGCTGCTGGTGGTGCTATGTCCTACTCAATGGAAGTGGTCATGGGTTTAGAGCATACAAAATGTGCTGGAGAAACTCAGCAGCTCTGGCAAAATCTGTGGAGAGAACACAGCATTTTGTTTTTGTTTCCGTTTCCGATCTCCAACATCCACAGTTCCTCATTTTATTTCATGAGTTTGGAAGGTGCTAAGGATCTCTGGTGAATTTCTGCAGTGCATTTTGTGGATGGTATCTACTACTGCTACTGAATGTTAGTGGTAGAAGGAGTGAATACTTATGAGTATGGTGCCAATCAAGCAGGCTGCTTTGTCCTGGATGGTATGAAGCATCAAATGTTGTCGGAGCTGCACTCTTCAAGCAAGTGAGATGTACCCCATCACATACCTAATTTGTGCCTTGTAGATGGTAGACAAGCTTTGGGGAGTCAGGTGGTAAGTTACTTGCTGCGAGATTCCTTGACTCTGACCTGCTCTTGCAGCCACAGTTCTTCTATAACTAGTCCAGTTTAGTTTCTGGTCAATAGTAAATGGATTTAAATAGACAACTAGGGTCCCAGATTTAATGTGATATTTGAATGATGACATTGCCAACAGTATAAGAAGGAAAAAGCAAAAGACAAGCTACAGAGATGTGGATTACCACAAATTAGATGACAAAATTGACAATTTGCGATATTTAAGCGTGTATATATCAAAATAATCAGAATACAGCAGCTAAACCTATGTCTGTCAAATTAGGTTGTCCACCCTGTTCATTCTTTACAGCCCTGAATAATCTGCATTTCAAAATATTTATCCAATTCCTTTTAAAAAGTTATTGAATCAGTTTCCACTGCCTTTACAGGTTGCGCGTTACATATCATAACTCAAGGCATATAAAACTTTTGCATGTCATAGCTGCCTCTTTTGCCAAATACCTTCAATTTGTGCCTTCTGGTTATCGAAACAGCTACCTGAAAGATTCTCTGCCTAGCCAATTCAAAACCACACTCTTTCAAGTATCTTTTTAACCTTCTCTATGCAGAGGACAATCACGACATTTCTTGTCTTTCCTTGGAACTGAAACCATTCATCTTTGGTACCATTCTAGGAAACCTCCTTTCCACTGGTTAGACCCAGTCCATACTTCTGACTGCATTTTTGCCTTTTTTCAGTAATATTCAAGTTCTGTGCTACCATAAAACACAGCAGGTGGTCATTCAGCCCATCAAGTGTGCTCAACCATAATCCTCAATTCCCTGATTAAAAATCTATTGCAGCCTTGAATATACTAAATGACCTACTCTCTGCAGCCTCCTGCAATACAGAATTCCACAGATTCACAACTATAAGAAAGGAAATTCCTCTTCATCTGTTACAAATGTGTGAGCCTTTACTCTGGGATTGGAATCTCCCACAAAGAGAAACTCAATCTCTCCACATTTATCCCGTCAAGGATCCCCCAAGAATCTTGTATGTTTTAATAAGATCACCTCTAATTTTACAGAGCTCCAATGACTGTAGGCCCAAGCTACTCAACCTCTCATCATAAAATCCCTCCATAGCCAGCTCCTCTGGACTGCTTCCAATGCCAGAATATCACTCCTTAGATAATGGGATCAAAACTGTTCATAGTATTTCAAGTATGATCTAACTAGTGCCTTGTTAAATTTTAGCAGGACTTCCCTATTTTTATACCCCAATCCCTTTGAAACACAGGTCAACATTTCATTTGCCTTCCCTATTACCTGAAGTTGAATTCTGGATTTTTGCAATTTACGCTCAAGAATTAACAAATCTCTCTGTGCTGTAGATTTCTGCAGTCTTTCCCATTTAAATATTCAGTTTCTCTATTCTTGCTGCCAAAGCACACATCGTCACATTTCCCACATTATATTAAATCCGCCAAGTTTTTTACCCGCTCACTTAACCTGTCTATATCCCTTCGCAGACTCCTTGCATCATCCTCACTACTCACCTTATTTGTGCATTAGCCACAAATGTGGCTATAATATAATCACTTCCCTTATCTAAATCATTAAACACACATTATAAATAATTATGGTCCCAGTACTGATCCTTGTGGTGTCCCACGAGTTATAGGTTGCCATCCTAAAAATGCCCTTCTATTAGTTAGCCTATCTTCAATCCTTGCTAATGTACTACCCCACTACCAGTCTCTTACTAAGTAGGCGAATATATGGTACCTTACCAAAAGACCTTCTGGAAATTCAGGCATATTTCATTAACTGCATTCCTTTATCTATCCTGCTTGTTACATCCTCATTCTAATAAAGTTGTCAGGCACGATTTCCCCTTCATGACAACATGTTGACTCCATGTGATTATATTTTGTCTTTCTAAATGCTTTGCTTTTATGTCTTTTATAATCCACTCCCTGACATTTTTTCCAAAAACAAATGTTAAGCTATCTGACCTATAGTTAGTCTTTTTGTCTCATTCTCTTTTTGAGCCAGGATGTTTTATTGACAATTTTCCAATCCTATGACACTTGCCCAGAATCTAAGCATTCTTAGAAGATTACTACTAATGCATCCACTACTTCTGTAGCTATGTCTATTAATATTCTAGGATGAATCCCATCAGGTCCAGGGGACCTATCCATAAGATGAATTATATTGGTCTTGAGAACCAGTTTTAGTTTCCCTGGTACTTTTATCTGAGTGGCAGTTATTGTATTTAGTTCCTCTCTCCCTTTTGTCCCTTAATTGAATATTTTTGGAAGGCTGTTAGCATCTTCTGTAACAACTGATAGATTATCTATTCAACTTCTCTGCCATTTCCTGATTCACCATTATTATTTCCCCATCCTCATTCTCGAAAGGACCTGTGCTCAGTTTGGCCTCTTTTCCCTTTTTATATATGTAAAGAAGCTCTTGCTGTCCTACTTGATGTTACTTTCAAGTTTACCCTCAAAGTTTATTTTCTACCTCTTTCTTTTTTGGTCATCTTTTGTTGGTTTTTAGAATATTCCCAATCCACTGGTTTATGATTAATCTTTGCCACTTTTTTTTCTTTCAATTTCAAGGGACAATCAGCCATGGATAACTAAGGAATTAAAGGAGGGCATCAAATTGAAAGCTCATGCATAAAGTGGCAAAGTTTAGTGGGAAACCAGAGGATTAGGAAATCTTTATTCGTCAATAGAAAGCCATGAAAGAAGCTATAAAGAAAGGTAAAATAGATTGTGAGTAAACTAGCTTAAAATATAAAACCAGATTGCAAATGTTTCTACAAATACATAAAATGGAAGAGACTGGCTAAGGTAAACATTGGTCCTTTACAGCTCGAGAAGTGGGGATTTAGTAATGGGAAATGAGGAAATGGCCGAGGCATTGAACAGGTACTTTGTGTGGGTCTTCACAGTGGACGACACAAATAACATGCCAATAATTAATGACAAGGTGCCTGTGGCAGGTGAGGAGCTAGAAATGATTATTATCACTAAAGAGATAGTGCTGGGCAAGCTAATGGGGCTAAAGGTAGACAAGTCTCCTGGCCCTGACGGAATGCATCCCAGGGTGCTAAAACAGATGGCGGAGAAAAATAGCAAATGCGCTCATGGTAATTTACCAAATTTCACTGGAATCTGGGGCAATTCCAGCAGATTGAAAAGCATAAATGCAATGCTACTGTTTAAAAAAGGAGGTGGACTAAAAGCTGGTAACTATAAGCCTGTTAGTTTAACTTCTGTAGTAGGGAAAATGCTTGAATCTATCAAGAAAGAAATAGTGAGACATTTGGATAGAAATTGTCCCATCGGGCAGACGCAGAATGGGTTCATGAAAGGCAGGATTTGTTTAACTAATTTACTGGAATTCTTTGAGGACATTATGAGCACAATGGACAATGGGCAACCAGTGGACGTGGGGTATCTGGATGCCCAGAAGGCATTTGACAAGGCGCTGCACAAAAGGCTGCTGCATAAAGGTGCACGGCATTACAGGCAATGTATTAGCATGGATAAAAGATTGGTTAACTAACAGAAAGCAAAGAGTGGGGATAAATGGGTGTTTTTCTGGTTCGTAATCAGAGGCTTGTGGTTGCCTCAGGGAGCAGTGTGGGACCACAACTGGTTACAATCTTACATTGATAATTTGGAGTTGAAGTTGGGGATCAGGTGTAGTGTGTCAAAGTTCACAGATGACACTAAGATGAGTGGAAAAGCAAAGTGTGCAGAAGACACAGAGTCTGCAGACAGACATAGATAGGTTAAGTGAGTGGGCAAGGGTCTGACAGATGGAGTACAATGTTGATAAATGTGATGTCATCCATTTTGGCACGAATAACAGCAAAATGGACTATCATTTAAATGGTGAAAAATCGCAGCATGCTGCTGTGCAGAGGGATCTGGGTGTCCTTGTACATGATTCACAAAAAAAATGGTTTGCAGGTGCAGCAGATAATTAAAAAGGCAAATGAAATAATGTCCTTCATTGCTAGAGGGATGTTTATGCTACAGCTGTATAGGGTGCTGGTGAGGCCACACCTGCAGTACTGTGTACAGTTTGTTCTCCTTATTTGCTAAAGGATGAAACGGCACTGGAGGGGATGCAGAGGAGGTTCATGAGGTTGATTCCAGAGTTGAGAGGGTAGGTTTATGAGGAAATATTTGAGTACACTGGGACTATACTCATTGAAATTTGGAATAATTGGGGGGGCGAGGGAGGAGGTCTTATAGAAACATATAAAATTATGAGGGAATGGATAAGATAGAAGCAGGGAGATTTTTTTTTTTTTACTGGCCGCTGAAACTAGAACTAGGAGGCATAGCCTCAAAATAAGGGGGAGCAGATTTAGAATTGAGCTGAGAAGGAACTTCTTCACCCAAAGGATTGTGAATCTGTAGAATTCCCTGCCCAGTGAAGCAGCTGAGGTTACCTCACTGGATGTTTTTAAAGCAAAGATAGATAGGTAGATTTTTCAACAGTAAAGGAATTAAGGGTTATGGTGAGCTGGCGATAAGTACAGCCAAGTGCACGAAAAGATCAGTCATGAAATTCTCCTTTCTCACTAGACTATGTTTTCATTGTAAGCATGAACTATTTTCTTAAACGTCTGGCATTATTCCTCAAAAATCATTGCTGCTGAACTCCTTTCTCAGTTCATTCCAGCTAGCTCTGCCCTCATTCCCATGTAATTACCTCAATTAAATTTAACACAGTCATTTCTGACCCAAGCTTCACTCTCAGACTCAATGCTAAATACTACTATGTTACAGTCACTTTTTTTTAGGGATCTCTTACTCCGAGATCATTTATTACACATAAATTACACATCACTAGACCTAAATTAGCCTGATCCCTGGTTGGATCTACAACATATTATTCTGGGAAAATGTCCCAAATATACTATGAATTCTTCCCTGTGGCATCTCTGCCAATCTGACTTTCCCAGCCTACATGAAGATTAAAGTCACCCATGATTGATGTACTGCCTTTTTTTTTAAAAAGCATGAGCTCATTATCTCCTGCTTTCCTCTCTGTCCGATCGTATAGCTACTGTTAGGTGACTATACACTACTCCTTCTTCACCTTGCTATTTCTTACCTCAACCCATATAGATTCTTCATCTTAAATTCAAAGATCATTTCTTGTTATTGTATTCATTCCATCCCAAACTAAGCTAGCCCACCACCCTTTCCTTCTTGTCAGTTCTTTCTGAAAGTTACATACCTATGAGTATTTAGGTCCTAGTTTTGTCTCCTTGTAACCATGTCTCTATAACTGCTAAACAATCATTCTTATTAACTTGTTTTTGTGCTATTAATTTATCGATCTTATTCCAAATACTATATGCATTCAATTAAAGAGTCATTAATTTTGTCTTTTTATATTTTCCCCCATTTGACCCTATTTTTCTGTTTTTGTACATTGTCCCTTTCTGTCTCACTCTGGGTATCAAATGACTGCTTACTTCTATCCTATTCAGAAAGCCATTGATTCTATATGCTTTTTTAAACATACAGCAGGGATGTGCCCTACCAACATAAGTGAATCTATGTACATGCATCCCCAAGTCTGTGTTCCTGCTTCCACTTTAAATTGCACACTCAGTTTATATTGCCTCTCCTCATTCTTTCCAAGATGAATCAGTTCACACTTCTCGGTATTAAACTTCACCCACCATGTGGCTCCCCATTTCACCAGTCCCTACCTTCCCAAAGTCTCCCTGTTCACTTCGTGAATACAGTCTAGGTGGAATACTTTGAAATGATGCCCTGTACTCAAAAACAATTAACAGATAAGGCATCTCAAGGACTTCAGGACTGAATCTGTGCCAGATTTTGGAACTCCTTGATTCAGTGAATAGCAGATACACAAAAACCAAATGATATGAATGTAAAACATTTTGTAGCTAATGGCCATGTTGCTGCTGGTATTAATTCACTATTAATTCACAATTTTCAAATATTAGATTTATTAACTCTTTCTGCACGACCACAACCTATCTATAATTAGAGAAGATCAAACTGAAATATTAAAAATGAAAACCATTTTATATTTATTCATACAATGTTGTCTATTACTATTTAATAATGCTTTGCAATCTGACTGACTTGGAATAGATGCAAGGTGGCAACTTCATGGGACTTGTTAAATTAAGCCTGTAGACTTCCACTGGATGGCCTTAGTAGCATTAAAACTCAAACCTGTAGGAAAAATAGACATATGTCCTGATCCTAAGTACAATACATAGTGAAATAGTCTAGCTCATTGGATTCCAAAGTCTTTTGTTCTCCCCAAGTTCAACAGTCTTGGTCACATCTGTGACTTAATTCAAATCCAAATCATTTTCATCAACTATCTCAACCAAATCTGGTAAAACAATCAGCTATCTTCACTGATACGGTAAGGAAGGCAGAGATGCAAGCTAATCTTACTTCAGTGGTGGGCAAATTATTGGAAAGGGCTCTGAGAGATAGGATTTATGATCACTTGGATAGGCACAGTTGGACTCGTGATAGTCAGCATGGATTTGTGAGGGGTAGATCATGCCTCACAAACCTTATTGAATTCTTTGAAGAGGTGACCAAACATGTGGATGAAGGTAGAGCAGTGGATCTGGTATACACAGATTTAAGTAAGGCATTTGATAAGATTCCCCAAGGTAGGCTCATGCAGAAAGTAAGGAGGCATGGGATAGGGGGAAATGTGGCAGATTGGATTCAGAATTGGCTGACCCTTAGAAGACAAAGGGTGGTAGTGGACGGAAAATATTAAACATGGTGCTCAGTTAAGAGTGGTGTGTACCACAAGGATCTGTTCTGGGTCCTCTTCTATTTGTGATTTTTGTAAATGATTTGGATGTAGGAGTGGAAGGGTGGATTAGTAAGTTCGCGGACGATACGAAGGTGGGTCAAGTTGTGAATAGTGCTGAGGGCTGTTCTAAGTTTCAAAGGGACATTGATAGGATGCAGAGCTGGGCTGAGAAGTGGCAGATGGAGTTAACCCTGAAAAGTGTGAGGTGATTCATTTTGGAATGACAAACTTGAAAGCAGAATACAGGGTTAACGGAAAGATTCTCGGCAGTGTGGAGGAGCAGAGGGATCTTGGGGTTCATGTCCACAGTTCCCTGAAAGCTGCCACCCAGATGGATAGAGTTGTTAAGAAGGCGTATGGTGTGTTATTTGTCATTAATACAGGGATCGAGTTCAAGAGCCGTGAATTTATGCTCCAGCTATACAAAGGCCTGGTTCGGCCACATCTGGAGTATTGTGTCCAGTTCCGGTCGCCTCATTACAGGAAAGATGTGGAAGCGTTGGAATAGGTGCAGAGGAGATTTACCAGGATGTTGCCTGGAATGGAGGGAAGGTCTCACGAGGAAAGGTTGAGAGCGCTAGGGCTTTTCTCTTTAGAATGACGAAGGATGAGTGGTGACTTGATAGAGGTGTACAAAATGATCAGAGGTATAGATAGAGTGGACAGCCAGAGAATTTTTCCTCGGGTGGAGATAGCTATTACGAGGGGGCATAGTTTTAAAGTGAGTGGAGGTAGATATAGGGGAGACGTCAGAGGTAGGTTCTTTACTCAGAGAATGGTAGGGGCATGGAATGCATTGCCGGAGAGGGTAGTGGAGTCGACCTCATTAGGGGCTATTAGATAGGCATATGGATGATAGTATAAGGTAGGGGTGGAGGTTAGATAGACCTTAGGTTTAGGGTAAAGGTTCGGCACAACATCGTGGGCTGAAGAGCCTGTACTGTGCTGTACTGTTCCATGTTCTATGTTCTATACTCAGCTGGGTTTAAAGTATGGTGTGGGGGTGAAACTTCATCACTGCATGCAAAACAAAAATCAGAAGCTCAATTCAATGAACAGGGGATACACTGAAGAGAACAATTCCTTTAGAATACACATTGAAGGGTAGTTCTCTCTGCAATGGCACTGCAAAGCAGTTAACTACTCACGACACTGACACAGCCCCACTAACAAGCCAGTAACTTCCTTCACTCATTCAAAATTATCACATGGCCTGTTTAGAAAATATCAGGTTTGCAGACACAGCTGGTTTTCAAATCACTGGATTTGAGGTAGTATACTTTTATAAATAAAGTGATCCCAACATTAACTCCGCACATACTCTGTTGCAATCTGGAAGGTAAATGTTTATCAGCACAAATTTTGTGGCCGAACATCCCACATTTGAGGACATCACAGGCATCAGCACACCTGAAGTGCAATGGGTTAGCCTCATCCTGGGAGAACCATTTTCACAAACATGGTCTCTCCCCTTACTTTGTCTTCCATTCTTTTGTCAATTTTATATCAATGCAGCCCCTGCCCCTTTAATTCTATGAGCTTCAATTTTGTCAACACATCTATTATGTGGTACTTTGCCATAACTTGGTGCTCTTGCATATACTTTGCTAAAAAAAAAACTACAGAAAGCTTCAGAAATTTTGGTCTACACAACCTTCAGCTTCATTAAAGGATTTTTTTTCTTAAATTAGCCACATTTTCACCACCCATAACCCTTACTAATAGAACCACAGAATCCCTAGAGTGGGAGCGGGCCATTCGGCCCACTGAGTCCCCATCAACCCTCCAAAGAGCATCCGTCCCAGATCCATCCCCTTACCCTAGCCCTGCAATTCCCATGGCTAATCCATCTAGCCTGTACATCCCTGGACACTATGGGCAATCCACCTAACCCGCACATATTTGGACTGTGGGAAGAAATCGGAGGAATCCCATGCCGACACCTGGATAACGGGCAACCTCCACACAGCCAGTCACTCAAGGGTGGGATCGAACCCAGATCCCTGGCACTGAGGCAGTAGTGCTAACCTCAGTCACTGCACCAGCCAAAAAGAGAAAGTGAACGTCCCGTGAAGGCAACATTAGGCTTAGCTGCAAAGTTGACTCCCCCAAAGACTAAAACAAAGGAGAAACTATCGAGAAAAGATTGCTTCCAAGAAATTTAGTGAAGCTATGGAAAAAGAATGTAAGTTAGTGGATCATTCTGGGCCAGTGAAGCATGACAAGTAAAATTGCATTATATTCCATAAAATGATTTGTTTTATGAATTGCTACTATTAGCTTCTCCCAACATGAGCAGGAAGGAAACCTGAAGCTTTCAAAAATATACCATGCATGTACATACAATCAGAGAGAGCACACATCAATGTTAGAAAGCTCTCAGTGCTTCATTCTCAAGTAAGATCCACTTTGAAAAGTGGTCTGCTCCCAAATGCACTGGTCTTAGATGATACCATGTATGTCATAACATAATTCTAAGAGGCTAGATGTATCAGACATGCCTGAATGCTGTATTGTCCTACATGCCACTAATGGCTCATTTTAAACATCAGAGCTGTGTAATTTCACATATTAATCACCAGACTTATACTTAAGATTCTCCTAATTGAAAGTTAGCAACAAGAGCTCCATCCAGATAAGAATTTCTGTGCTACTCATTGTAGGAAACCTAATATACATGAATTTTAAATTGTCCTTTAGCATCTTCAGTTTCCAAAGAGTAAATAGCAACTGAATATAATAATGGCTGTTCAGCAACTTTGGAAAAAAAATGAAACCCTCTACTTTCACAAGCTCTGGTCCACTTGAAGAGACAAACTGAAAATATCAAATATCAATTGTTTCAAATCTAAATGATTGAGGACTTCATAAATGAGCTGTACTCTATTGTGGAGAACATTAGCTCAATGTTAGACAGCAGCTCTGATTGACTAATAATTACACAGATTTTTCTAATTGGACATAACACACTCAGAAAACCCAGCCTCACCAATACTCAAATCTCACCAAGACCCCCAACCCAGCAAGCGAGTGGAACAAATAAAGTTACCTGAATTCTGAAATACCATTTGAAAAATGCTAATTGTTCTCAGTTTCCTATTTAATTAGTTCCAAAGCCAGGATTTGACGTACAGATAGTATCTCAAAACTGGCAACTTGTGACCAGGTCTGTACTGGATGTCGGATCTTTAGTTTTCCAGAGACAAATATTAAGAATATAACTCAATCATTAACAGGCATGTGAAATCAGGCAAGCCCAGGTCAGGTGGGCTCAATTATTGCTAAGACCACTCAGAACATGAAAAGATGAGCATGTGAAGCCACCAACAAGCTTGGTACACCATTGTCAATGCAGCACCTAACCAAAGTATCCTAGTAAATTGTTCTACACACTTTATAACAACTAAAATGTATGCAAACAGTTCTCAAAAATCTCCGCTTTTCAGATAGCCCAACTTGAGACAGTGTACCTGTTTACTCACAACATGAAAAACACAAAATGATGAGGCCCCAGTTTGTGACCAGCACAACACACAATAACCAATCAGAACACAGTCCCATTACCCAAAATAATCACTGCAACCTTCTGGCGGCAAGAGGAATAAATTATTTAACCATAACATTCAGTTAGTAATGCGTGGAGCTGTGATCATGACAACTATTCACCCTCAGACTCTCCCAATAATTCTGTTGGCAATAGCTCCCCTTCCTGCTCCTATAGCATTACTTTTGGGATCAACCCCAGGATCTCTTTTTGGTCCCCTTTTCTCAGCTGAGTCTGGAGGTACTGAAGGCTAAACACCAGAACATAAGGAAAAACACGCTGCCCTTCTAATAAATTGATGCAAAGACCTTGCATTTGTATTAACATGTACGTTGGAAGATACCCAGCAATACAAGAACACATAAAAATTCTGTGGAAGGTCAGCCATTAAGTTCAAGACAGATTTTGATAGATTTCTAGTTATTAATGACATCAAAGGATCCAAGGATAGAGTGGGACATTGAGACAGATGATTAGCCACAGACTGTAATGGAAGAGCAGGCTTGTGGAGCTAAAGGGTCTACTCCTACAACAGCACTTCTCTAAACTCCACCATGGCTGCAGACTGCTTACCAACATCCAATACCAGATGAGCAGAAAGTTCCTTCAAATAAATATTGAGAAGACTGAAGTCATTAACTTTGGTCTCCACTCAAAACTCCATTCCTCTCCCTGGCAACACTTAGTCAGCCTGCTCATATTCTCGTGCCACAGCTGGTTCAGACATGAGCTTCCAGCCTCATATTTAAGCCATCACTAAGACTAATGAATTCTATCTTCACATGATCACCTGACTTCGCCCATCTCAACATATCTGCTCCTGAAACAATCAGACTAGCCATGATTTTACTGAACAGCAGAGAAATCTGGAGAGGCTGAATAGCCAATTCCTGCAACTTTTCCTTATGTTCTGGTGTTCAGACTTTAATACGTCCAGACTGAACTATTCCAAAGCATTCCCGATTGCCACATCCTACACTCACAAACTTGAGGTCATCCAAACTCCACTGTCTATGTCATAATCTGTATTAAGGCCCATTCCCCTAAACCCTGCTTGATGACCTACATTTGTTCCATGTCAAGCAATGCTGATTTTAAAATTCTTATTCTCATTTTCAAATCCCTCAAGGACCTCAACCTTCTTTACCTTTTAATTTCGCCCAGTCCCACAACTCTTCAAAGATGTCTGCACCGTTTTAATGCTGGCCTCTTGTACATTCTCAATCACGATTGCTCTACCATTGAAAGCTGTTACCTCAGTCTGTATATTTCTCCACCTCTCTACTTGAATTTCCTTCTTTAAGATGTCTTTAAAGTCCATCTCTTTTAGTGGCTTTGATCATTTGACTTAATTTCTCTTTTATGGCTTGGCATCACACATTGTTTTGTGATGTTCCCTGTGCTTTTAACAAGCCACACAGACCACAGGTTTGAAGTTAAGACATCTGGTCTCAGTAGATTGGCAATTGGGCAGAAAGCTCAATTAATAGATCATCAGTACTAATCATTATCCAGGACAACCCTGGAAAGCACGCAACTGAGAACAGAGAGCTATCATGGCTGTTGCACTCAGGCTAGCAAGAGTTAATTTGATGAAAAGTAAATTTTGGGAAAACGTTGGGAGATGTTCTTTGAAAAGGCGGGGGGTCAGGATGAAAACCATGACAATGTTCAAATGTATTGAATCTGTGATGGAAGATCTAGAATACTGGAGGGATGTGCTACACTGACTGAAATGTGGTCTTCTCTTTGTTTTACTTAATGTCAAATAATCTTATACCTTATTAACATAGTCCTATTCTTCCTTCCAACATATTATCATTGATGATTTGCTTATTAAATTTATGTCCAAATATTCAGGCACGTAATTAACAATGCAGTTTTGCAAGCTCAGTGACACCTAAACCGCTGTCCTCATCCCGCTGAAGGCTATTGTGTTTCCAACTTACCTTGCCGGATTCTAGTGAAAATCCAACTTGCTATGGGGGGATAGTGATTTTTGTTAAGTGATCGCATGAATATTATTTTAAGACCCAGTTGAGAGTAATGTGGCCACAGGAAATAAATTGTTGATGGTCTATTTAAGAGATATGTAAGCCCCACTCCCCCACAAAGTTCTTGAAAATTCAATAAAGTACTACGTGGTGGCAGCAATGAAAACACTGAGTAGTTCCAGGATGCGTATTTGTGAGGTCATGAGGCCAGCACGTTACTTACATAATTTTGCAGATCCTCAATTAATGGGCACATGATCTGTTACAAGGAAAGGTTAATTATTTTGCTGAGAAAACAAAAACTGAAATAACATTAATTATTTCCTGTGACTATATTGTAGAAATCTGCTCAGTAACTTGGCAGTTTCCCAGTCTGCTATGGAGATGTCTATCTTTGAATGTACCTCATAAATTGGCTGAGATTTGCATCACAACACTCCCTGGTTTAATCCACTCAAGATCATGGCAGATAAAGCTTGTTTCATGGCTGCTTATCAAGTTTAGAATGGACAAAGCTGCTTTAGCTGGGATTGTGCAAATCAGATCAGTAACCAGCTTTCTGACATTATGTAACTACTTCCTGATATACATGCCTTTGTTTCACCATAAATCTTGAATCTGCAATTGCAGTTTTACAGTGTGTGAAATACTAACATATTACATTCTAATATATGCCACATGGTACGTTTATTAGCTGATCTCCAGTGCTGTTTTTCACAAAGACTGGTGTCTGAAGTGCAGCTGTGTCAGACTGTGCACTCTCAGATTCCTAAGGGCTTTCAACATGTTGGTTGGAGGTGTGGTCAGTGTTACAGGGAGTGAATATCCTTGATTCAACAGAAGATATAAATAAATATGCCACTTTTCTTACTGGCTACACCATAGCCTAGAATTTATAACAGCCCAGTGATAATAAAAATACAACTCCTCAAAAATATAGTGTGAAGTGCTCAGAGTGCTTCAACATACATCTTTTCATGGAATGCTTGCCAACTGCCTTTGGTGTACGATGAACAAGGCACTGTAACATTTTAGTTTCCATTACACAGTCATACAGCGTAGAAATGGACCCTTCAGTCCAATTAGTCCACAGCCACCTTTTCTCCAACAGCTTGGAAGTCTCTTTATCCAGTTATCTGTTTAGTTGTCAAGTGATTTCTGAAGTGATCATAGAATAGAATTCTGTCTTTTGTCCTCCAGCTTCTTCCTATCACTCAGAACAATTTTAAGTTCCTTCTCTGTGATGCTATCCAGCAGTTTTAATTTGAAGATATATGGTGCTTACTGGAGATTGGAATGGCTTATTTAATTGAAAACTTTCCCTGAACTTGTGTATCAATGATATACTGAAGACTACGTAATATCAAAAACGCCTCCTAGATATCTGCAGCCAACACATGAAAATTAAGGAAGCAACAGCATTAGGATTTCAGTCAGTTGTGCCTTCAGCCATCAACCGTCTAGACTCTAAATTCTGGAATTCCCTCCCTACACCTCCCACCTTGCCCTTCCTTTACAAGGCTGATGATCATCCAACTCGCCACCCTGTTCCTTCGCATATCCTTTGATCCCTTCAGTCCTAAAGAACTATATCTACATCTTTCTTGAAGGTCTTCAATGTTTTGGCCTCAAGAGTTCTTGTGGCAGAGAATTCCACAATCTCAGTACTCTGGATGAAGAAATTTCTCCTCATCTCTGTACTAGGCGGCCTATCCATTATCATTACACCGGGACCCAGACATCAAAAACATCCTTCCTCTTCTTGTATAAAGTTCTTAGCTTATCACTTTAAATGCACCTAACCACTAGTGCTTTAGTCCAGTTCAAAATATTGTAGGCAGATCAAGTCAGTCCTCTTAACACTTCATTTGAGTTGGTGACGATTTTTGTCTGATTGAAGTATTCACAGAAGTGTAAAGGTACTATATAAATGTAAGCTATGTTGCACATAAACTTACCTTTACAAACTTGATCTGCCTGCAATATTTTGAACTGGACTGAAGCACTTGTGGTTACGTACATTTAAAGTGATAAGCTAAAAACTTTATACAAGATGATGCAGGAAGGATGTTTTTGATGACTGAGTCACAGTGTAATGATAATGGGCAGGCCACCTAGGACAGAGAGGAGGAGAAATTTCTTCATTCAGAGTGGTGAGATTGTGGAATGCTCTGCCACAAGAACTCTTGAGGCCAAAACATTGAAGATCTTCAAGAAAGATGTAGATATAGTTCTTAGGACTAAAGGGATCAAAGGATATGCAAAGGAACAGGGTAATGAGTTGGATGATCAACAGGCTTGAAGGGTGGAGTGGCTTACTCCTGCTTACATTCTATATTTCCATGAAATGCCTTTGTTGACATGGTCAGTTTGATTCAGATAGAGTCATAGAAGTATACAGCACGGAAACAGGCCCTTTGGCCCAACTCATCCATGCCAACCAGGTTTCCTAAACTGAACTAGTCCTATTTGTCCACATTTGGCCCATAATCGCTCTAATTCTTTCCTATCCATGTACCTGTCTAAATGTGTTTTTAATGCTGTAATTATACTCGTATCTTTCATTTCCTCTAGCATGTTCCATATACTGACCACCCTCTCTGTGAAAAAGTTGCCCCTCAGGGCCCTTTTAAATCTTTTCCCTCTTATCTTAAACCTATGCACTCTATCCTAGGGAAAAGACCTTGGCTATTCAGTTCTCTATACCCCTCGTGATTTTATAAACCACTATAAGGTCACCTCCCAGTCTCCTATGCTTCAGGGAGGAAAGTCCCAGCCTTTTCCAGTCTCTCCTTTCAGCTCAAACCCTCCAGTTTCAGTAACATCCTCGTAAATCCTTTTTGCACCCTTTCCAGTATAACAATATCCTTCCTATAGCAGGGCAGCCAGAATTGTTCACAACACTCCAAACGTGGCCTTACCAAAGTCTTGGACAGATGTAACATGATGTCACAACTCCTGTACTCAATGATCTGACCGATGAAGGCAAGCGTGCCAAACACCTTCTTCACCACCCTGTCTAGTTGTGACGCCACTTTCAAGGAGCTATTTACCTGCACCCCTAGGTCTCTGTATGACAATACTCCCTAGGGCCCTACCATTTACTGTGTAAGTTCTACCCTGGTTTGTCTTAACAAAACGCAACATCTCACATTTATCTAAATTAAACTCTATCTGCCAGTCCTAGCCCACTGGCCCAACTGATCAAGATCCTATTGTACTCTTAGATAACTATCCTCACTGTCCACTCTACCACCAATTTTGGTGTCATCCACAAACTTGACTAACCATGTCTCCTATATTCTCATAGATGGTTGCACCTTCAGGTCAGAGGGTCAGCACAAACTATTACTCCAAGAGTTATCATGCCACCTGTATTAACAGTGTAGAAAGAACAAATGGGAATAGGAGTAAGCCATTCAGCCCCTTATGCCTATTCCACCTCTATAACTTAGCTTAATTTATCTGCTTTGGTTCCCTCATTTATTATATTTACCCAATAAATACCTATCAATCAAGAAGAAGCCTGTATCAGAGACACTATAGTTTACTCACAACATTCAAAACAAGGCCATATTTTGTTAAATCAATGGCTTGGCATTGAAGATCACATGGTGATATAAAACCAAGAGGGTTCACCAAAATCTTGATAAAT
Source organism: Rhincodon typus (assembly GCF_021869965.1). Lineage (NCBI taxonomy): Eukaryota > Metazoa > Chordata > Chondrichthyes > Orectolobiformes > Rhincodontidae > Rhincodon > Rhincodon typus. The sequence continues at coordinate 20,757,913 of NC_063368.1, forward strand.
ATTCTTCCCTCAACCAATCTGATTCAAAAGAGGTTAACTAGCCATTATCCTCTGATGTTCTGAGGTCTTTCACACAAATGTCTCCACATTAGCCTGCACAAACGGAAGTGCACACTATACCTAATCTGCTTTACATTGGACTGAGACACTCAAGACAGGGACAGGTAAATTAAAGGTTTTTCTTAGAGCTTACCATTAATACATCTGCCGTGTATTACGTCAATAGCTATAGGAATATCATGCAATTTGTTTTAGTTTCTATGTCAATTCTCATTATTCAGTTACCTACCTTACACACTTCCTATTACAACCGGCATGTATACCAATTCTCAATAATTGTATACAATTACAGTCACAATTTATAAGTTGTACACCAAATAATATTAAAATCACTGATCTGTTCTAGTGAATACTAAATTTTTCCTTCCATGTGAGGGGGACTGTCATAAAATACACTCAGATACCTACACAGCTCACGATTTGGAAGTCTTACACAAGTAGTAGGATTCTCTCCAACAACACAGATCGAAAAATGTGCTCTTACTTTTAACCTCTTGACCTTTCATTGGAGAGGTGGAAGATGCAAGAACTTCATGGTGCAGTCAAAAAGGATGAACTTATTTCACTCATTTCTGTTAAATCCCATGAACAGATTTCTTAGAATGTTCAAATACAGTGAAAAATATACTGATTATAATGTCAAATAAATTGGACACTAAATCCTCTACCCTGACATATAGAAACTACATTAATATTACCACCATTAAATAAATCACTACAAGCATTGAGTTTATTGCAACTAAAGATCATTCACTGATTATCACTCAAACTCAATCCTTCTCACAAATCAACACTTTAGAACTCCTAATCTCCTTTCCTAATACAATCAACATGCTTTTAAAACAAAAGTTGACATTCCCCAGACCACTACCTGTAGCTCATCACTCTCCTTACCTTGAGCAACCTTGGTGTTGGTTATTTATTTATTGTTACTTTAAATAAACTAGCAGTTTAACTAACTAAAGAAACCTAACAATCTTTAAAAGCATCTTTAAACAAGTCTTTACAATAGTGAACACATCAAGAGTTTTTTTGAAGTTTAAAACAGATGATCAATGTTTGAAAGTCACATCAGAGTTTAAAATAATAAAAGGTGAACCTATCGAGACAAGAATCTGACAGGACATGACAGAGTGGCTGCTGAAAGGATACTTTTCCTTGTGAAAACAGCTAGAAGAGGGGTTTAAAAAAATGGGGTCTCCCATTAAGGACAAAGGATGAAAATAATTATTTTTCCTCAGAGCATGGTAAACATTCAATCTCTGGGGTAGTGCTCCAGTGGAAGCAGGGTCAATGAATACTCTGAAGGCAGAGTATTGACAGTCAGTGTTTATCGGGGTATCAGGGAACATGGAGCTAAGGTCACCATCAGATCAGCCATGACAGAACAAAATCAAGGAGTCAAATGCCTACTCCTACTCCTGATCCCAATTCATATCGGAACACCACCACCTACATGTTCCATGGCACTCACCATCCTGATTTGGAAACTTATTGCTGTACCTTCAGATTCGATGGTCAAAATCCTGGAACTCCCTCCCCTGAGGCGTTTTGAGTCGACCTACATCAAACGGAAAATGGCAGTTCAAGCAAACAGCTCACTGCCACCTTTTCAAGGGCAGCTAGGGGATAGGCAATAAAGGCTGATGAGCCACATCCCATCGGTGAATAAAGAGGTGTTCATATTTTCAACATAGACAAAGAAAATAGGAGTAGGGGGAAAATATAAGGCCCTTTGAGCCTGCTCTGCAATTCAAAAATAAGTGAAGTCTTCCTGGACGACAGGGCTGCTCTTTCATTAGGGGAGATGACTGGTAGTGGTTTTAACCTGAAGGTCACCACGCCTCAGACAAAGGAAGAGGTTGAGTAGGAGAGTGCTTCATAGTCACCTCAGCCAATGTAGGTGCTGAACCCATGCTATTGGCATTAGTCTACATTACAAGTCAGCCATCTGAGCTAACCAACCCCCAAAATTAGCTAATTATTCAACTCAGAGCCCTATCCCAGCTTTTCCCCAGGCCCTATGATCCCTTTTGATCCAGAACTAGATCTAACTTCTTCTTGCAACATTTGTATTCTCGTCCTTTTGAAATCAATGCTAAAGCAGAGCTGCACTACTGAGGCTGTATAAGACTCTGGTCAGACCAGTTGTGAGCAATCCCGGGCCCCATATCCAAGGATAGCATTAGAGGGGTTATGACTCCATTAGAATGGAGTCTCGTTCAAACTTACAGAATACTGAGAGGCCTGGATACAGTAGCCATGGAGAAGATGTTTCCACTAGTAGGAGAGACTAGGACCTGAGGGCAGAGCTTCAGAGTGAGGGAACTACCCTTTAGAACTGAGATGAGGAGGAATTTCTTCAGCCCGAGGGTGGTTAATCTGTGGAACTCATTGCTGCAGAGGGCTGTGCAGGCCAAGTCATTGAGCATATTTAAGACAGAGACAGATAGTAAGGGGGCCAAGGATTATGGGGAGAAGGCAGGAGAATGGGGTTGAGAAATATGGCAGAGCAGACTTGATGGGTATAATGACTAATTCTGTTTCTATGTCTTATGGCCTTATGGTCTTCTTGAAAACATTTTACATTTTGGCCTCAATAGCTTTCTGCGACAGCAAATTTCACAGCCTCAACACTCTCAGGGTGAAGAAATTTCTCCTCATCGCAGTCCCAAATAGTCTACCCAATATCCTTAAATATAATCACCAAAGTGTTCTGGATTCAGATTTAACTGCTTTATTGCTACCTGTATTATGATTTAATTGGAATTGCTCAGCAAAACAAAACACGATTTTCAATTTACATTATATAAGTCGATAATTTGCAAATATCTCTTTCTTGTCTTTTCTCTCCCCATATTATCACCCACCTGCGCCCTTCGATACTTAGTCATTTTTGCCAATCTATACTATCTTGAGATGACCTCCTATACCCCATCCTCCATAAACTTAAGCTCATCCAAACTCTGCTGCCTCTATCTTTAACACACTAAATCTCATTGATCCACCACCTCTGTGCTTATTGATTGGCTCCCAGGACCTCAAAACTTTCAATTTAAAATTCTAAGCCTCGTGTTCAAACCTTCCAAGTTTTCCCCTCCTCCCACCCTGAAACTGCATCCATCACTCCAAAAACTCTTGTTCCTCTAACTTTGGTTTTTACACATCCCACATTACCTGAGTAAAACCATTGGCAAAAATTCCCAAAGCCATGCAGATCATAAGGTCTAATGTTCACTGCATACAACAATCATTCCCTCTCTGCTCCTTCATGACCAGTTTGTGAATCATCCCAACATCTAAACCTTTGGTTGGGTTTCAACTTATACCTCATCGCTCTTGGGATCTTGGATGTTTTCCACATTAAAAAACTCCTACATAAATGCAACTTGTTTTTGTTAGATCCATTTTCACCAAATCTACGGTTTTACTATTAAAAAATGAACTCCCTTGGATTTAACAAACCAATGAGTAGAGTTTCAAAGGTCACAGCCAAAATCTCCCTCCCACTGCAATCTAAAGAAATGCTCGCTCCCTAGAATGGAGGTGTTAGTCCTGTTTCACTGAGATATCTTTGTCCACATACAGCATCACTTGGACCATTTTATTCAAATAACCTGCCTATTTAAAAATACATTTTGAAATAGTAACAGCTAGTCGAGTGTAGCATGGTAAGAAAATTGAACTGCTATAGGGAGGTGCTCCAAAATATTTGAAATGGTCCCAGCTGATTTGTGCTGAGCTTAAGTCACATTCGCCTGTCTGCCTTAGGGCATACTTTTTTTTGGAGGTCATATTTAACACAGAAACACAATGAATAAATTCCAAGAAAGTTTAAGAAAATCTGGAAACTCACAAAATGATATGCAATTTTAGAAAAATCTCTAACTGGAGTTGGAGGGCAAGCAGTGAGAGCAAGGAGTAGTAGGGGGCATGGACTGACAAGAGAAGGTTGACAAATGTATGATGATGAAAAGGAGACTAAAATGGGGAGAGGGAGAAGTGGATACGGGTCCAGGGGACACCAAGGCAGCACAGTGAATGGAGGAGGCAGTGGCAGCAGGGGGATTTGGCACAGGTAGGGGTGGGGATGGTGGGGATGGGGTTGGAAACTGGGGTGAGTGGAGGAGGGGTGTAGGGGTGGGACAAGTGGGGTGTTGGGGTGTAGGGGTGTTGGGGTGTAGGGGTGTTGGGGTGTAGGGGTGGGGGTGTCCGAGCTATGTGCCCCTCAATCCCCCCCGATCCCGCTCCTTACCTGAGCCACGGCCTCGCTGCTCATCCCGTTCTCCCCCGAGTTCAGGCTCGGTTCCAGCCGCTGTCTCTTGGCCTCAGCCGCCGCCGCGTCTCCGGGCTCGTCCCGCTTCAACCCTCGGAGCATCCGCTCGGCGCCAGGGCCCGGGCCGGGACCGGGTCCGGGACCGAAGCCGCTGGCAGCCCCCGCCTCCGCCGCCATGGTGCGGGCCGTGTGAGTGGGGGAGAGGAGGAGAGCGCGGGCAGAGAGCGGGGGCTTGGTGAGGGGAGGCGGTTCGGAGGCTCGGTCGGTCGGTCGGCCGGCCAGGCAGGGAGCTCGGAGCAGGGGGTACCGTGTACTCCGGATCCCGGAGAGAAGCAACACCGAGGCCCAGAGCCACCACCGCCAAAACCGGGAAAGGCTTTGAACCGGGAGCGGAAAACAATCTTTAAAAAAAACACCCGGATCGGCCGCGCGCGACACACACACAGTCACTCACTCGTCCCCGCGCGCCGCGTGCCCGACTCCCGACACACACGGGGACGCGCTCGGGAATGTTCGGGAAAGATCGGAATCAGGCGGGAACTCCGGAGCGGCTCGACCCCAGGCCCCGGCCCGGCCCGGCCCGGCCCGGCGGGGCCTCCCTAGTCGGGGGGCAGGGGGGTGCCGGGGGTCAGGGAGCTACACCCCAGGCTCTGAGGAGTCTTGTTCATTCATGAAACGTAAGCATCGCTGACTGCTTAATATTTACTGCCAACCTGTAATTCCTTTTGAGAAGGTGGTGATGATGGTTTTCCACCTTGAACCACTGCAAGCTAATGGTGGTGGTGCAGGGGCAACTGTAGTGTTGTTAGGGAGGATTTCTACCCAGCGACATTGAAGCAAAAATAGCATATTTTCCAGGATAGTAAGTGTCTGGAAGGGAACCTGTACGTGATTGTGTTCCCATATATCTCTTGCCTTGTCCTTTCAAACCATAGTGGTCATTGATTTGGAAGGTGCAGTCAAAGATGTCAAGATGCTGAAGAGCATCATATAGATGGTGCACATAGTTGCTAGTATGGATAGGTGAAGGGTCCAAATGTGGATAGGGTGCCAGTAAAGCAGATTGTTTTGTTCTGGATGGTGTCAAGCTTCCCAGGTGTTTGATTTGATTGATTTATTGTCATGTGTACCTAAGTACAGTGAAAAGCTTTGTTTACAACGTGTACAGGCAGATCATATTAAGCAAGGACTTACAGATCATAAGGTGGAAAAAAAACTAGATGGAGGTATGCAAGTTACATCGCACAGGTTGTGGGCTAGGCAAGATCAGCCTCATTTGAAGTTACAGAGTCCATTCATCAGTCCAATAACAGCAGGGAAGAAGCTGTTCTTGAACCTGCTGGTGCATGTGTTCAAGCTTCTGTATCTTCTGGCTGACGGAAGAGGTTGTAGAAAGCTTGGCAGGGTGCGATGGATCTTCAATGATGTTGGCATTTCAATGATTTCTGGAGCAACGGGGCCATGTAAATGGAATCCATGATTGGAAAGTTTGCTTCCATAATGGTCTGGGCGTGCACACAACCTTCTGTAGTTTCTTACGGTCCTTGGTAGAGCAGTTGCCATACAAGGCTGTTATGCACCCGGACAGCTTTCAATAGCGCATCTATAAAAGTTGGTGAGGGACCTTATAGACATACCAAATTTCCTAAGCCACCTGAGGAAAAAGAGGCATTGTTGTGCCTTCTTGACTGTCGCATCTACGTGGGAAGTCCAGGACACGTTGTTAGTTATCGTCACACCTAGGAACTTGACGCTCTCCACTCTCTCAATCTCAGCTCTGTTGATGTAGATGGGGGCATGTTCTCCTCCCTTCTTTCTGAAGTCAATGATCAGTTCTTTAGTTTTGCTGACATTGAGAGAGAGAGGTTGTTTTCACTGCACTGCCACCAAACCCTGTATTTCCTTTCTGTATTCTGACTTATCATTGTTTGACATCTGTCATACCACAGTGGTATCATCAGCAAACTTGTAGATGACATTCATTTGGAATTTGGCAACACAGTCACAAGTGTACAGGGAGTACAGTAGGGGACTGAGAATACATCCTTGGGGGGCTCAGTGTTGAGTGTTATCATGGAGGAGGTGTAGTTGTCTATCCTCACTGATTGCGGCCTGTGGGTCAGAAAGCTGAGGATCCAGTTGCAGAGGGCGGAGGCGAGACCTAGGTCTCTGAGTTTTGAGATCAGTCTGGAGGGAATAAAGATGTTGAAGACTGAGCTGTAGTCGATGAGCAGGAGTCTGACATAGGTGTCCTTGTTGTCCAGATGTTCCAGGGATGAGTGGAGGGCTAGAGATGCCATTTCCCTAGCCCTGCACTCATCCCTGGAACATCTGGACAACAAGGACACCCATGTCAGATTCCTGCTCATCGACTACAGCTCCGTCTTCAACATCATTATCCCCTCCAGACTGATCTCAAAACTCAGAGACCTAGGTCTCGCCTCCATTCTCTGCAACTGGATCCTCAGCTTTCTGACCTGTTACGTTGGTAGACAAATGGCTGAAGTAAGTTGCTGGAGCTGCACTCATCCTGGGATATTCCATCACATTCCTGACTTTTGCCTTGTAGTTGGTGGACAGGATTTGAGGAGTCAGGCTCAAGCTGTTCCAGTACACTCACAAGGCTCTTATCTACCTGGTAATATGGAAAATTGCCCAAGTTTATGTCCAGTACACAAAAAGGACAAATCCAACCCGGCCGATTACCACCCCATCAGTCTACTCTTAATCATCAGTAAAGCAATGGAAGGTGTCATCAACAGTGCTATCAAGCAGCACCTGCTCAGCAATAACCTGTTCAGTGACACCCAGTTTGGGTTCCACCAGGGCCATCCAGCTCCTCACCCCATTACAGCCTTGGTTCAAACATAGACAAAAGAGCTGAATTCCAGAGGTGACATGAGAGTGACAGACCTTGACATCAAGGCTGCATCAAGGAGCACTAGCAAAACTGGAATCAATGGGTATCAGGCAACAAACACCAGTGGTTGGAGTCATACCTGACACATAGGAAGATGGTCGTGGTTGTTAGAAGCCAATCATCTCAGCTCCAGAACATCTCTGCAGGAGTTCGTCACGGTAGTGTCCTCGGCCCAACCATCTTCAGCTGCTTCATCAATGATCTTCCCAATGTCATAGGGTCAGAAGTGGGGATGTTCGCCAATGATCGTACAATGTTTAGCACCATTTGCAATTCCTCAGATACTGAAGCAGTCCATGTTCAACTGCAACAAGATCTGTATAGTATCCAGGCTTGGGCTGACAAGTGGCAAGTGACATTCGCACCACACAAATGCCAGGCTATGACCATCACCAATAAGAGACAATCTAGCCACCACCCCTAGACATTCAATGGTGTTACCATCACTGAAGCCCCACTATCAACATTCTGGGGGTTATCATTGACCAGAAACTTAACTGGACTCACCACATTAACAGAGTGGCTACGAGAGCAGGCCAGAAGCTGGGAATACTGCGGCGAGTAACTCACCTCCTGACTCCTCAAAGCCTGTCCACCATCTACAAGGCACAAGTCAGGAGTGTGATGGAAAACTCCCCACTTGCGTGGATGAGCGCAGCCCCAACAACACTCAAGAAGCTTGATACCATCCAGGACAAAGCAGCCTGCTTGATTGGCACTACATCCACGAGCATCCATGCCCTCCACCACTGACGCTCAGTGGCAGCAGTGTGTACTATCTACAAGATGCACTGCAGAAATTCAGCAAAGATCCTCAGATAGCAGCCTCCAAACCCACACTTCCATCTAGAAGGACAAGGACAGCAGACATATGGGAATACCACCATCTGCAAGTTCCCCTCGAAGTCACTCAACATCCTGACTTGGAAATATATCGCCATTCCTTCACTGTCACTGGATCAAAATACTGGAATTCCCTCCCTAATGGCATTGTGGGTCAATCCCCAGCAGATGGATTGCAGCAGTTCAAGAAGGCAGCTCACCACCATCACCTTCTCATGGGCAACTATGGGTAGGCAAGAAATGCTGGCCAGCTAGCAACAGCCACATTCCACAAAAAAAAGTTAAAAAATGTAAGTTACTCACTACAGAATTCCCAGCCTCTGACCTGCTGTAGTAACCACAATATTTATTTGGCTGGTCCTGTTAACCTTTCTAGTGCATCATCAAATTAGCTTAAAACTGGTATCTGAAAAGATAACTTACTGAGAAGATAACTCACTCACTGTAGCCTTGCCTTTTGCACTGGTGTGTTTAGCTCTTGTACCATTCAGAGCCTCCTCCTCTCGTTAGTTGTTTAATCGTTCACCACCTATACAGGACTGCAGAGTTAGATGTGTTCCATTGGCTGCAAGATCACTTAGCACTGCCCATTACATATGCTGCTCCCACTGTTTGGAATGAAGTAGTCCTGCAGTAGTTGTTGCTGACATCTCATTTTAAGTTAACATCACATTTTAAGAACTGCCAATGCTGGGGTCAGAGATAACACAGTGTGGAGCTGATGGAACACAGAAGGGTCCTGACCCGAAACGTCAGCTTTCCTGCTCCTCTGATGCTGCCTGGCCTGTGTTCCTCCAGCTCCACACTGTGTTATCTCATTTTAAGTTTGCCTGGTTCTCCAGGATCAAGAGTTAGTTCCCAGCCATGACAGTAGTGGTAGAATGGGATATATCCCAGTCCACAAGACCACAGATTGAAGTCGAATACAATTCTGCTATTGCTGATGGTCCACAAAACATCACAGATGACCAGTTTTCAGTTGTTAGATGTATTCAAAATCTGTCCTGTTCAGCATAGTGTCATTACACAATGGAGACTATGTACGTGGGACTTTGTATATGTGTACAGGACTGTGAGGTGGTCATTCCTACAAATACTGTCATGAACAGATGCATATGTAACAGATGGATTGGTGAGGATGTGGTCTTATATATTTTTTCCTCCTGTTGATTCCCTCGCAACCTACTACAGACCCAGTCCAGCAGCTGTGTCTTTTAGGACGCAGCTAACTTGGTCTGAAATGGAGCAACCAAAATCTCCCAGCCAGAAACAAAATCCTGCAACTTCCTTCTTAACAGCATTGTGGGTGTTCCTGCACCACAAATACAGTAGCACTTCAAGAATCCATCACCTTCTCCAAGGCAGTTGGGGCCGGGTAATAAATACTGGGCTAGCCAGCAACACCCATATCCTACAAACGAGTAAAATAGTGATTCAACAATTGAGAGAGAGTGCGAGTGAGTGAGCATGTGTTTGTAGTAAGCAGCAGGATGTTTCCTTGCCCACGTTTTAACTAATTTAATAAAACTTCAAAGGGTCCAGTCACTATTGAGAACTGCCAGGACAGTGCCTTCATGTCTACAGACCTCTGGTGGGTCTGCCCTGCTGGTGGGTGAAGACATACCCAGGGATAGTGACGCTGTCTCGGATGTGGTCTGTAAAGTATCATTTGCTGACTGTCACAAAGTCAAGCTGGTGCTTGATACGTCTGTATGCCAGATATGCCAAGTCTCCCACTTCTGGCACAAGACCTCAGATGTTAGTAAAAAAAGACAAGGCAGTGTGTTCTGTTGCCATTTCTGGTGCTTAGGTGCAACTGACAGTCAGATGGTTCTGTTGGTTGAATTTCTTTCTTTAGAAGTGGAACTGAATAGCTTACTTAGGCAACTCTGATGAAGAGTCATCTAGACTCAAAACATTAGCTTGCTCTCTCTCCATGGATGCTGCCTGACCCGCTGTGATTTCCAGGATTTTGTTTCCAGCTTGCTCAACCATTTCAAATGGCAATCAAGAGTTAACCAAATTGCTGTGTGTCTGGTGTCACATGTAGGCCAAATCAAATAAGGATGGTAGATTTTAATTATGGGTTTTTGGACAAACAGCGACCAATAGACAGCCAGATCACCATTAGACTTGCCTATAATTTCAGACATATTAACTGAATTTAAATTCCACCAGTTGCTATATGGTGAGATTTCAATTTATGTTCCAGAGTATTAGCTAAATTATTAGTCCTGTGACATTACCATCACCCCAATGCCTCCCATCCTCGGAGCTTAGGAACCTTAAATTCTTTCTCCATAGTCCTGCATTTCCTTTGCTATTATGAGCTAAGTCCAAAATCCCCATCCTTTCTTGTAATTTCTGTAGTTACTTTTATTCACTGGCTTATTTTTGTACATTCAACATTGTAGGTTTAACATTTCCCAAATAGAAAACCTTCAAGAATAATTCTAAAAGTAATTTTAATTGAATCCCATTCCTTCAACGTAAGTTGTTTTACAGTTTGTTTGTTAGTGATCAACTGATGCTGGTCAAATTGAAGGATTTCAGCAATCATTACTGGAATCATAAATCCATTAATGTAATCAGTAAAACAACGATCTCAGATTCTTGGCTTCTCTCACACGAAAAAAAAATGAGTTAGCAGAACTGAAAACATGTAATTGTAGAATACTGTCTGAAAGTACTTTCGTAAATTTCTTGCATTTTACACATCTTTTCATATGAGACCAGGTGTGAAGTGACTCAAGCGAGGCTGTCCTGAATGAGTTCTGAATGGAGTGTATTGTACTGTTTAAATGTTGACCTACAACTACTTGTGTTTATACAACACCTATAACAGCACAAAGTATCTCAAGGTGCTCACAAAAGCATTATAAAGCAAAATTAGACATTGATCCACATCAGGAGATATTAGGGGAGATGGTCAAAAGCTTGATCACTGTGTCTTAAAAGATGAAAGAGCAAGTGTAAAGGGGAATTCCATAGCTCAGGATCCAAGCAGCTGAAGATACAACAGTCAATGGTGAGCAATTAAATTGTGGATGTTCAAGATGATAGAATTAGAGGAGCACCAATAATCGAGAGAGTTGTGGGGTTGTCCTGACAAGCCAAAATGACAATCTCAGCAAACCCTGTGAACAGGAACCATCAAACTACTTTCCTAGTCATTTGCTCCACCCATAACACATTTTTTCCCTCCACGTTTGTGTCTGTATATATCTATGTGGGGGGACAGTTTATAAGGCGGGGTTAGAGTTTTAAGAAGTAGAGGTAGGTCACCAGTCCATAAAATTGTTTGTCTGTAGCTAGAATCTATTCAGTTTTAATAAATAGTAATTCCTCTTAAGTGCAGAAACCTGGGATTACGAGACAGGTAAATTGGGGGAATTTTGTGTACTTTCATGAAACACTTAACTTTGTGATGACTTCACGAATAGCATGGTTTGATTTTCAGCACACGACCACAATGAGGCTTAACAAGATGGAGGATGTGGTCAGTGGGGTTTCGAACCTTAGCTCTATGGAGGGTAGAATATCGGAGGCTGGCCAGGAGCGTTTTGAAAGAGTCAAATCACGTCAGCTTCATCCTGTACAATTGTGAGCTTTCCTAAAAGCCATGGTAAATCAACAAGAACAGTCATAGCCTACAGGCAGAATCCCAGGACAGCCAGTCTACAAACACTGATACAAGGTAACATTGAGAGACAAGCAATCGCTTCTGCAATCTGTCATTTCAACAAGTTTGTTTTCAATTTTTTTTGTCTACAATTAGAGAGAGAGAGAGAGGACTGTAATTGGCCTTACTATCCTGTGTGTTAGCTGGCAAGGGTGACAAAGAAAAAAAACTGGTTCAAAGTCCTTCTTTTCACTGTCTGGATCCATGCCAGAAAATGCACAAGGGTGACTGTTGAAAGAGGCACGACTGGGCTTAGCTGTGTGCTGAAAGACATGGTTGAATATTCCCCAACACAAATGGAAAAATTGCACACAATGTGGTACGATTTCTTGTGGCCTTCTGGAACAGAGATAATGACTGAGGGTACACAGACCAATGATTTAGAATGCTCGTGTTTTGTACAACAGCCAATGTTCTCAATCATTAAGATCACAGTGAGAACATTTACTTTTATGTTAAACAGTAAAATGTTCAAGAGTTCACATCATCTCTCACACCGCAAAACCTAGCGACAGATTAGTTAACTCTTCATAATTCAAACTTTGTGGTGTGATTTCTGTCACTCCACACAAGTCAGAGGGAGCTTAGAAAATCTCCTGCATTCACCATAACAAAACTCCCCACTCCACCTCCCTCCAGCCACATTGCTTCATCTCCCACATCCCACATCCTCTCCCCAGCCACTCTCCTATCGCACATTTTCCGCTCCTCTCCTCAACACATCACTGTTCTCCACAAATTTTACTGCTGGTTTGTTTAGCAAAGAATCAACAGCACTGGTTAAATAAGTGAGTGAGTCAAACTGTAGCTACAGATCCACAGCCTCATCCACCACTTGCACCTCAAACACTTCAAACTGTGGCTGGTAGTCCTCAGTTAAGTCCAATTCAGCACATCCATCTCGAAGCACTTGATGTTGTGGTCTCAAGATGGATGTGATACGTGCCCGCAGACGACTCTCCCGCTTCCTGCTGGCCCGGAGCTCCTTGGTGACCTTCTCAAAGGCCTCCTTCAGAGCCTCTGCCTTCATCTTCCAAACCAGTGGGCAGCCTACAGTGTAACTGTGCTCAACAGGAATATAGGCCCCAGGTTTAGGTGGAGGATTGGGAATGCGAGCCATATACAACGCAATGGGGACAGGGTCCCTGTCATCATCCAGCTCCACTTGACAGTCAGATGATTGTTCATTCAGGAGGACAGACTGAGGCAACGAGATGTCCTTGGAGGCTTCCTCTGTATTTCCAGCTGCCTCCAACTCCACAGATTGTGAATTCACTTCAATGAGATAAATGACAGCAGGAGTTGTGGCTTCTGGCTCAGGCTGGTTTATGGAGAGTGGTATATCAGGAGATGATGTTTCATACAAGCAGAGACTTTCACTCACTCTCTCTTGGGGATCAGAATAACCCAGAACAAAGGAAGAACCATCTTGAGAAATGCTGAAGCCCATCTCTGAGCTAGTGTCAGCGTTCCTGAGATCAGGAGCAGGTAAACAGGCGCTGCCATCAGTGAAGCTGTTAGATAGATAGGAAGGAAATTAGCTGAAGGTTAATAAAAGGACAGGGAGCTATCAATTGTGGATATTTTAACGTCAGTTTCCTCCCCCTATTCTTAAGAACTCTGGAGTGCTGTTCATTCTTCACTGCCTAACCAAAATGACCATTATCTGATTGTTGGCAGACAAGCAGTAGCTACTGAATACTTGACTGAAATGGCATCACAATGAGCTTGACTGTGCCCTCATTTAACATCTCACAAATAGGTAACTACTTAAAGATTAAGAGTCTTGGCTCTCTTGTCCCTTCCCTGATCCAGTGGCTGGAGACAGGCAGCACTCATCTATCCCTGACAGGAAACTGCAGTCTCTACATCAACCATCTGGTCTCTAACACTCGAGCATGCACTAGCCATTTGCACTGAGTCAATGAACAGAGTAATAGAAGAAATACAAAAAGCATTTTTAGTTAAGATATTGATTTCGAGTGAACAGCATAAATGGTTTCCAAGCAGTATACATCCTGTGAATCACATGGTTAAAGCCGTCACCAGAAGTTTCTCACCATTCATTGGTGCGTACAGACAATGATTTTTCATTGTGTCCCCCACTCAGCGCCACCTTTGCCTGAGGACACGGCTGAAATAATGTGGGGACAGCATCATCTCGCAGGCGGTGATAACGACTGGGGGAAGAAAACAAGGAAAGCAGTGAATTTCCTCCACACACACACACCCGGAAATAAAGCTGGCCTGAATTGTGATGTGTTGGATCTGGGTGATTAGGGTCTGATGAACCACAGTGACCAGAGGAACCCAGGTCTGATGGTATAAGGCAACAGATTTGAAAGGCCAGGGTGATCCATCAAACTATGGTCTGATGGTTTGGGAGAACGAACTGGGATCTGTTGGACTGGTGATCAAGTGAACTGGGAACTGATAAACAGTGGTGATTAGGTGAGCCAAGATCTGATGGGCTAAGGAATCTGATGGACCTTGGCAATCTAAGAGACTGTAAAGAACACATGGACAAGGATCTCAGAGTCATACAGCACAGAAACAGTCCCTTCTGTCCAACCAGCCGAACATAATCCCAAACTAAACTAGTTCCACCCGCATGCACTTGGTCCACATCTCTCCAAACACTTCTTATTCATGAACTTGTCTAAATGTCTTTTAAAAGCTGTACCACTTTCTCTGGAAGTTCATTCCACACACGAACCACTCTCTATGTAAAAAAAATTGCCCCTCATGTTTTAAATCTGTCTCCTCTCAACTTAAAAATATGCTCCCTAGTCTTGAAATCCCCCACCCTAAGGGAAAAAAAACACCTGCCATTCACTTTATCTATGCCCCTCATTATTTTATAAACTTCTATAAGGTCATCCCCCATCCTCCTATTCTCCAGTGAAAGAGGTTCCAGTCTATCCAGCCTCTCCTTAAAACTCAAACCCTCCATTCCCCGCAAGATCCTGGTAACTATCTTCCGAACCCTCTCCAACTTAATAATTTCCTTTGTGTAACGGAGAGACCAAAACTGTACTATGTAACTCCAGAAAAGGCTTCAGCATAACATCCCAATTCCTATACTCAAAGGTCTGAACAATGAAGGCAAGCATGCTTAAACACCTTCTTAACCATCCTATCTATATGTGACATAAACCTCAAAGCCTCGGTCTCTCTGTTCTAGAGCCCTACCCGAAGCCCTACTTCTAATTGTGTCGGTCTTGCCTTTGTTCATTTTACCAAAATGCAATACCTCGCATTTATCCAAATTACACTCCATCTGCCACTCTTCAGCCCACAGATGTGATACAATTGATCTGATGTTCCAGGGATTGGGCAAACCAGGGTCTATCAGGTCTTGGTGATCTGATAGACATGGGTCTGGTAATCCATAGTAATCTGTGGAGCAGCGTGTAATAGCATCAAAGAATCCCTACAGTGTGGAAGCAGGCCATTTGGCCCATCGAGTCCACACCAAACCTCTGAACGGCATCCCACAATACCCCAACCCTATTCCTATAACCCTGCATTTCCCATGGCCAACCTACCTAGCCTGCACATCCTTCGGGGCAATTTATCGTGGCCAATCCATCTAACCTGCATATCTTTGGTCTGTGGGGAGAAACTGGAGCACCTGGAGGATCCCTAGCGCTGTGCAGTAGCAGTGCTAACCACTGAACCACCATGCCACTCAAATTATTAATGGGCTGTAGTGATTTGTTGAAGCAAGGCATATTGGACCAAGGTTTGACAGATGCTACAAATTACCTCAGCCCCACAAGCTCAAAACAGTGTTTCTCAAAATGTTTTGAACAGAAATAGATGAACTGCGACGGTGGATCCCAGGGAACTGTCCCATCTGGGTTCTTGCGGCAACAATTCAGCAACCAGATCTCACGCTGATGTCTTCCCTTCTTGGGCAACCTAAGTAAAATGAAACTAATGAGAAGTGAATGTGACCACAGTAAAGTATGACTGGGTGGGGGATTAAACAAACCTCAGCAAAAGAGGGAGAAACAACCCTCACTGAAGGAATCAACCTAGAGGGTAGGGTAGGGAGAGGTCTCACTGACCTGTGAAATGTGACTCCATTAATTCTTGAATCCTTGGTGTCCCGTGATGTGCAGCCCTCAGCCGAGCAGTGTCGGGGCATTGCTCTGACCCCTGCACGACCTAAGAAGAGTTCACCAGAGTCAGACCACATTGAACCCCATAGCCGGTAACCGCTCTTTGCTTGCGTCCAACCACACCATCTATTCATCCACACCCCGAAATGGAAGCACGCACCATCTCTCCCCACAGGCAAACCCTATGAATCCTGCTGCTCAGTCTCTCCCCTCTCCTTCCCCCACCCCATTCCCTTTACAACTACCCTTCACCTCCCATTTCTTATTCCCCCAACCAGCTGTTTCTTCCATCTCACCCTGGTACAAACATCTCTCTCCCTCCTCATTACCTTTCACTCTTCTATCATTCCCCTTTCCTTTCTCGTCTTTCATACCAGCAATCCCCCACTCTCCATCTCTCCCAGCCCAACACCCTCCCTTCTATCTTCTAACCCTCTTCTCCCCTTCCCAACCACCCCACACTTTTGCCTTACTCCGTCACCTCACCCATTCCATCTTGCCGCTTCCCTCAAGCTTCACCCCTTCCTTCCCCACACTCCCCTGCCCAAATCCAACCCCTCTCAATCCCACCATTTCATAATTCACCCTTCCAATTTCTCTAATGCCCCACCTCCCCCCAAATTCACCCTATTCCCCATACCCCTCTTCCTAATGCCACTCCTCATTATCCAACACTGAAGCCCACCGCAATTCCCCTGCCACCACCATGCTCTCCTTAATTACCCTCCCTCTTATCTCCTGTTCCTCCAATCGTCCCTATTACTTCCTCCCCTACTCCCACACCATCCATTTCCCCACTTCTATATCCCATTCACCACCTCCCACTTACCCCCACACATCACTTTTCTTCCCATCCATCCTTTCCAACCCACCCTCCACATACCCATCACTCCCTTGACCATAATCCCTCCCCCATTCCACCCCATACCATCCATTTTCCACCCATCATCCCCTATCCCTCCATCCGTACCATGCCCCATGACTATAATCTCCTCTCGTTCCCTCATCACCCCACTCCTCCGAACCCCCCCCATCCTATATCCCAATTATCTCTACCCCTATCCTATCCCTTCCCCTCCCCCAACACCCGTCTTCCCTTACACTATCCTCGTTGACCTCACCAAAATGGCCGACCCAGGAGCCTCAAACTTACGTCACGGCGCACAGACGCAGGGCGGAGTTGGGGGCAGGTAGCGTTCTTGCCCTCGCGATGATGGAAGGCTCAGGTCCGAGAATATTCGGGAGTCCGAGGAAATTCAGGTGGCTTCAATAAAGACGTCTACGTTTTTCCAGAGTGCGATGTTTTTGCGCATGCGCAACAGGCGTTGCCGGCGGTATCCGCCTTGCGCCTTGACGTCATCGTCGCGCTGCGCCATGACGCAGGGCCCGGCTGGAGACTGACTGGAGGTTAGTGTCGCCTGAGGGAGCGCGGCCCTGGGTCCCCACCGGCCCAGCAGAACACAATCTGAAGAGAGCGGGTGTCAAGGCAGCCCAGTCCCTGACGATAATTCCCACCCAGACTACTCCGGCACATCAAGGAAAGCGGAGCGGGTCAGGGGTCAATGGCCTCGTCTCGGCTGCTCGCTGATTCGATAGTGGGAAGCACGTGACAGCGTTCACCCCCCCCCAAAAAATCTCAATGACGAGAATAACCACCCCCCCCACCCCGTACCACTGCTGTGTGAGAGGGAGGGGAGCGACACCCCCGTCCCACTGCTGTGTGAGGGGGAGGGGAATATCCACCCCCCACCCTGTCCCACTGCTGTGTGTGGGGGAGGGGAATGTCCACCCCCCCCCCAATCGCTGTGTGAGGGGGAGAGGAATGTCGTCCCCCTCCCACCGTGGCACTGGTCTGTGAGGGGGTGGGGAATGACACCCTTTCCCCCACCCCCCCCGTCCCACTGCTGTGTGAGGGGGAGGGGAACGACCACCATTACCCTCCCCTGCACAAAATCCTGTTGTGAGGGAAGGAGAAGGGAGGAGACAGCCCCACCCACATATGCCAGTATGAGACCATCAGCTTCTTCCCCTTCTACAACCCCCGTGACATTCTCACACCCCCTCAGCCTCCATTTCCCCCTATCCTCACTTTTTCCATTGGTTTACAGGCATTGTCAGGCAGTGCAGTGCAACTGAGCAGGATGTCGGAGCAGCTTCACAGCATCAACCTCCAAAACTTTAGCAAGTCACTGCTGGAGACACTGAATTCCCAGCGCCTGGGTGGCCATTTCTGTGATGTAACAGTGAGGATCCACAACACAGCTCTTCGAGCACACCGCTGCGTTCTGGCTGCAGCTAGCCCTTTTTTCCACGATAAACTCTTGCTGGGTTACAGCGAGATCGAGGTGCCTCCCCTTGTTTCGGCCCAGACTCTACGGCGGCTGGTGGATTTCATGTACAGTGGCTCACTGATGGTCTCTCACGTGGAGGCTCTGCAAATCCTCACAGCAGCAAGTGTTCTTCAGATTAAAACCATCATTGATGAATGTACACGCATTATTTCGCAAAATGCCCCACAAAAGACTCAGGGACTCCAACCATTGGTCAGCCAAAAGATGGACCTTTCTGATGAGAAAGAAGCCATTATTTGCCAGTCAGTCAGTGACCAGATCCACAAATTTTCTATGGGTTTAATTGAAACAGCATTGTCACCTCATGGAACAGAGAAAGATTTTGATTTTGTACGCGGAGGTACAAAGAACATGGCAACAAGTGACACAGGGTACAAAGCTGAAGAAATTAGCCCTAATCTGAGCAGACAAGTTCCACCTACACGACAAAAGGGAGTTGGAGAGCAGGCCATTGCTGACCAGGAGAATCTGTCTCTGATGGACACTGGCCGTAACAGTGAGGTACGTGCTCTATGGTACAACACTGCAGCCAATCAGCGTCCAGAAATGCCATTTTTACCACAAGGCAGCCACAGTCGCAAGCAGCGCCAGCCAATCCGCCTCCAGATGGCAGATGGAAGTCAAGTGACCATCAAGGAAGAAGATGATGATCTCCTTTACTGTGGGGAGAGCATCTCCAGTGCAAGTGTCTCCGATCAAACTGCTGAGCATATCAACCAAGGTGAGCAAACTGAGGATATCTCTGAGACAAATGCCTTTGATCCCAATCAAAGCACAATGGGGGATCGAAGAGATTCTGCCAGTCATTTGAGTTTGAGCGGCAAAGGGGACGAGTTGGAATTTTTCAATGCTAGTGATCTCTTACCTGAGGAACTGAAGTCCTTTTGGCATGGAGAGAAAGAGGAGAAGGAACCCTCCTTACCACAAAACCGAAAAGTAGACTGCAAGTCCCAACTTGATGCATCCTACCAACGGCCTTCAACATTCATGCAAGACTTTCTCCCAGCATCAGCTGTGCATAATAATCCACGAAACCAAGGCTGCTCTGTGCAGTATGATGTTCAGGGAGATAACAATGCAGCCAGTGCTGCCAGTCACCGGAACCTCTTCCAGATGAACCTTCCTCAGTCACCTCACCTTCCAGCTTTGCCGTCCACCTCACAGACATGTATGCCCAGCATTTCAGCTCAGCCACCTTGCCAAAACCCGGCTGCGTTTCTAGATGGAGGCCAGACAGTTCCAGCTACCTCTCAGGCCAGTCACAGTTCCAGTGAAACCGAAAAGAAGCCCTATGGATGTGCACAATGTGGGAAGACGTTCAGTTCCAGACAGAATTACGCCAAGCACATGTTTGTCCACACAGGTGAGTTCATCATCATTGTTCATTTTAGTTAAAACCATTCTTTCTATCCCATTCTTTAACCCAGATGCTATTCCTAGGATGACTGGTAGAGAATAAATATTGAGATTTAGTTTCAATTTTCTCCATTTCTTCCCTGAAGGTGCTGACTCTCATTGGTGTCATTTGCCATAATGAACTCACTGAGCACAGGATAAAATGAGGCTGATCATGATCATTAAACCTGTTGCTTTAAATGGCTGTAGCTTTATGTAATACCAATAGATGAAAAGTAATCATCACATTCAGAATCCGATCCCCTCACTAACAGGAAATGCAAAGCACCCGAGCCTTCTGAGCACACCACCATCAAGACTTGTTTTAAATTCTGTGTGATATGTTACTAGGAGCACCTGTACATTACTGCAAATTTTACTGTGATGCTGTGGTGCAGCTATCCACATTGGATCAGCCAATGGAAGACCGGGTAGGAATGTTGGGGGTTGGGTGTTAGCTGCAGCTGGAAGTGGCTAGAATGAGAGTTCCAGGAAGCACAGATCTGGCAATGATGGAAAAGAAAGAGCTGTGAATGCAGGAGCCTGGTTTTTCAGTTCTGCGACATTTGCCGTTTTTGAGAAGGATCAAACTGGAGGCCATCTTCAAGTACTTCAAGTCCTGGCTCACTGTTACTAATTACTCGATACTTTCTCCTCTCATGGAGATGTTGAGACATATTGCAATATTGGAGGCTGGTCAGCCGCCTTTTAAATGACCAGACTCCTAATATCCAGCAGAGTGACAAGGCAGTGGTCAGGAACAATAATTTTGTTTGGTTTTCCTTTATCCCTAGCCTTGTGATGCTGATGGTGACCACCTAGCAACACCACCCTCCACGCCTAATGCTGTCGCATCAGTTACTCAGCTCAGGTTGGCAATGAAAACTGTGAATATGTGCACGGTCTGGCTCCTTCTCGCACATTAGGCCATCAGTTCATTACCTACTGAATGGTTTTTAATGATGTTCATTTTCTGCCGTTGCAGTCTCATTCTTCTCTGATTTACTGATCTCTTTTCTCCCCACCTCCTCTGCAGGTGAAAAACCCCATCAATGCAGCGTGTGTTGGCGGTCATTCTCGCTTAGGGACTACTTGATAAAACATATGGTCACACATACAGGAGTGCGAGCGTACCAGTGCCCGGTGTGCAATAAACGTTTCACACAAAAGAGCTCCTTGAATGTGCACATGCGGCTGCATCGTGGTGAGAAGGCTTTCGAATGTCACGTCTGTAACAAGCGTTTCTCTCACAAGACTTTGCTGGAAAGGCACATGGCCACCCACATTATATAAACACGTGTGCGAGGCTGAACCAAGTAAATTCCACACATGCTGGATTTACCTGGGATAATATGCATACTGAGCAGACCCTTTTCATGCACACCAGGAGGTTGTGGTCAGAGTTATAAATCAGCTATACAGCAACAGTGTAAACACAGGATGGGGTAGTTGAGAATACAGCGCAACATCCCCCCCACCCAACCCCCAAATAAAGCAAGGAAACTCCCCAGATTGTTCAGTGAGTGTGCCATCCAGGTGAACGGAGAGCAGAAGCAGTCATTTTAATTCCCAGTCTGTGTTGAGGTAACTCATCTAGTCAGGATACCAAAGTTGGTATCTACACCAATGGGAGGAGAACTAGCCAAGGTTCTAGTGTGTTAATTTTGAGCATGGACACAATCAGATTTAACTCTCGTGGTGAAATATTGCACAGATATTTCCAACCCAGGCTTATGTTAGGGCAGGTCTCATGGAGCACCACATGGGTCGTAAATGTCCTGCAAACCCATTTCCAAAAAATAGTTGAATGATGCTGTTAAATTGTACATAGGAATTTGACAAAAGCTAATTGATCAGTGAAGTAAAACTGATATCAGAATAATCTCAGCTTTTGAGAGTTTGCAAACAGCAGTCGTGATGAATCTGCTCTAGTTTTATAGCTCGTTGTGACAGCTCTTCACACTAGATCAAGCTCAAGTTATATTATCTTACTAAATGAATTAAATAATAATTGGAACAGCTAGCTAAACCAGTCATGTCATAATATTTTAAACATTGCATGAAATTTTTACTTTGTTAATTAATAAGATGAGTGTGGTGTTCTGATGTGTTGGGGGAATTACAATTGAGAGTAAATTCCAAACAGATTTCTGCTCAATCACATTCACCATTTTCACCCTCTTCTCAATTTGGTTAAAGTTGCATCAGTTACCAGTGCATTGTGTTTAGGAAATTTTCCAGTCTGAGAAAGCACAGTCCTGTGACCCCCTCCCCTTCTCTTCTCACCACCACCTCCATCCCACTCCCTCCATACACATGCCTCCCACTCCTGCAGTTTAACAGTGATCACACTCAGCAGATTCCTCAATGTCCCAGGCATTTGCTTGTGTTGATAGAGCATCCTTCATTCACAAACCAGGGATAGGCATCCTCTCCTCCCTGATGGATACACCAGCGTTCTGCCTCAGGCAAGCAGGAATAGTACTTGTTCTCAATCTGATACTGGGAAGACCCAGTCAGTAACCCTTGGTAATAGGCAGTTTATTTTAGTGTGTTCCTAGCCTGTTTACCCAGCTGATGCTAACATATTCTAAGGAGGCCAGGTACACCAGATTATCACTAGCTTGTAGCCTGACAATGCAAACCTTCAGAGCTGAGCAGTATCCCCTGTGGATGGTCACACTGGTTTTTGGTGTGTTAGTGAAAGGATAGTCAGCTTGTTTCCTACTCCTGATCATTAGTCAAAGACCTTGATTGGAGTTGTAAATGTGAAGAAATTGAATTAGGTAAGGATCCAGATTGCACGACTATCTCTTTCCCTTTCCTTTGGCATTTACTGTTCAGGTCAGTAGATGGAAGCACTGAGAAGTGAAGTCAATGCCTAATGATAGGAAGTCTTGCATAAACACAAGACTGCCTTTGTAGGAGGAGGGAGAAAGGAGAAGAAACTAAGACAACTTGGTAGTGATATAAAAATCCCCAGTTTAATACTTTGCAAAAAACCACAGAAATGTCTACTATTTTGTCTACATCTGTGTGTATAAGTTGTATTTATTGGATCTGCAGGACATTCAACTCTTCCAGCCAGACTGGATAACAGTCCTGTATTTCAATACAAAAGATAAATCACAACAAAGCAAGGAGTGATCCCAGGCCCTCAAAAACAGAGGGTCCATCAGGGAGCTGTGAGCTGGATTTTTAAATCATTTCCCTACATTCCCTCCTGACTAACCTGTGTTTGATCTTGATCTGCAGCATTGCTGAAACTGAATCTGAATCAGTTTTCTCGATACTTTACCCAGAGGTAGAGATCTGCTGAGTTTTACAGCCCTGCTCTGGCTTTGATTTAAAACCACATGGTGTGCTCCACAGTGTCGGGTCTGGAATGGTATGCTATTCACTGTGGTATCACTGTTGATCATTGCTGATTAAATGTTTGCCAAGAACTTGCATTTCTATATATTGCTTAACAATAAAATTAAGCAGGAAGATGAAGTGAATTTGACCCATTTAGCTTGATTCTACCAGTGCAGTAATATCTTGTGTACAATGGTTGGAATTGGTTGGTACTGTGAAATGAGAAACTCTGACAGTTTCTAATCAATTATCCAAGGTTCTGATGGTGACTGTAAAATGTAGATGCTGCTGATCACATTTAATATTCCAGGCACATAAGCTGAAAACCAGTCATTGCTGAAAAATGTGCTACAGTAGGCACTCTCCTGACAAATCCTTCAATTTCCTAGCTAAAGAGATCCCATTAACAGATTCTTGTCTTTTTGTTGCCCTCTCCCCATTTACCTGTCAACTTTATTATTGGAATCTGTTCCTCCTAATGAGACTGAGATTCTCTGACAGTGGCTACACTGCAGTTGTGTTACAGAGCTCAAACCTGTATTAAAACCAAACCAGCTCCATGGGTGCCTCAATGGGTGAGTTCTACAACAGATGGTACACTGACCCACACAGATAAGATGCTTGCACTTCCGAGCTGTGCTTTTGTGTTCGTCTGTGGCAGGATAACTAGTCAGGGAACCTGCTCCTGATCTCCATCCACTGCCCTCTGCTGGAAAGTGAGTGTATAGTTGCTTTGTGACCAACGTTGCCTCCAATTTTTCTTGTGTGGTCAGTTTGTTGCACTTTTCAGAATATTCCAAATGATATACTGCTGTGCAGCTTAGAGAAATTACAGGAGGGGAGGCTCGCAACTCCCCAGGGTAATGCTGGTTCCCCACCTAGCTGCCTTCAGGGATGGATGTTGGGGAAAGTTTAACAACATTATTTATTCTAAGCTGTAATTCCATGGAATAGTAGGAGCGTTATATTCCCTCCCAGTTCATCTGCTCAACGCTGGGGAAATACTTGTCCCTCCTTGTGAGTTGAAGCAGGGTTCTGAGCTTTCCTGATTGGTGGTTAAATGCTGGGTCATGGTGGCTGGGTATCTCCATCACTAAAAGAACAATTCTCAGAGACTTGATCTTATGTGAACCCTAATACATGTTCTGCTACATCTTGCGTCAAAACCACTCAGTGTAGTCTCACAAGCTTTCCTTCATCTTCTGTTGGTAAACGTTCTTCGTATCTGAACCCATGATGGGCTTCAGTATTCTATTTCACTCTGAAGGCCATCACACATAGGCCCAAATTTCCAAACATCTATTTAATCTGGACTATTAGGTCCCAGCTGAAGTCAATTACTTGAGCAATGAGAGACTATCAGTCCTCCAACTCTGTGTTTCAAATTAAGAGGTATCAAGATTGCTGCTGTAGAGAAGCACAAGGATGGAGAGTGAAGAACATTGATACACCGATAAACGCTCAGGAGAGATATTGTAGGGATGGAAGACAACAGAGAGAAACAAATGTAAGAGATGTTATTGAGTAGGTTGTGGGTAAAGCTACATTTGTGTTTGCCAGTGAGGGGCAGTACCTTCAGGGACTGTATCCCAGTGGCAGTCAGCATCTTCAGGGACCGTGTCCCAGTGAGAGTCGGTATATTTATGCTCTTAATGAAGATTTTTCAACCTAGTCTTGATGTTTGTAATGTACTTAGGAAGTATTAAGTACTTTATATTAAGAATGTTTTTGTAAAGATACAGATAATATTCATCTGACTACGTGTGTCTGTTATTCATAAGAATCCCCAAAAAGTACATTTATGTAAATTGTTGTCTAAATTTTAGTGCAGCAGATTGTGAGTGAAGCTGCAGTCACCAGGGCTGACTGATCAGACTGATGCGGGTAATTCACTAGATAATCTAGTGTCACTGTTGATTTCACTGATTTTTTTTTTTCTGGAGGTAGTTTATTCATTACAAGGCCAACCTTTTTGACTCGCTCCAACTAGAAACGTGATGGAATGAAAGCTCCTGCTGAACTTTGACTTGCTATTGATGAATATCTGTCAAAATACATGAACTAAAAATGCCCCTGTGTGCACAAGGGGAAGATATAAGAAAACGGAGATTGACTTTGGAACTCAGCCTTTCTGTATTTGAGCCATGGTCCTGAACTTGTTAAAGACCCACTTGAACCTCATGATCCACTGTCAGTTGGGTGTATGGTAACCCTGGTCTGATTGTAATGACTTCACACCAAGGCCAAACAGCTGTGCCCAAATTTTGATTTAAGTGACTGAATGTATGGACCCATTTGTCTGTGTCACACTTAACTCCACTACAATAAGATGTTCTCCTGATCAAGCGCTCATAGCTGCCTCTATACCCATGAGTGTGTGCGTTCAGTCATTTAGCATTTAAATATTTAATTAAAATCAGTAAATGTGGATCATTATTTTTGTATGTTGTACCTGCTGTTGGCAGGACATGAGGTTGGACTATTCCTTTCACAACAGGCCATCAGATCTCAGACAGTCTTACCGCTGTGCAAACCTTCTGATAGGTCATCCCATCCAAAACAGAACTCAAACCATTCACCGCCCCCGTTTAGTAGAGCAGTGTGTGGCTGTACTGCTGTGTCCAATTCAGTTTCTTTCACAATTCAAGGGTGCAATAATTTGACAGGCTACTATTCATTGAAATCCAATGATAGTATTATAGTCCATGTGCCACTCAATTGAATCAGTCTGTTTTCCTAACTTCGAAAGGTAACATTCACTTCTTAACCATTTGCTTTGCTGCTGAAATTGTAATAACCAATATCTGTCACTTTTTCTTTTGGTACATCAATGTCACTTTTTAACAAATGAAGTCCAAAGTACATATTCTATCCATGTTTCTTCAAATAAGTTAAAGCAAAGAATAAGGTATGTAATTAAAATATTGGGAGCACTGAAGTATTAAATGGAATTGTATATTTTTTAACATGCTGGAGAAAGTAATTTAAAGTTGTGTAGGCAGGATTAATTAAATCATGTTGCCAGCAGGTTTGTATGTGATTCTATTCTGAATCATGAGGGTAATTGCCTGCAGTCTTTTGAGCAAAAGGTCAGTGAGACCTTCAATCCTGTGCAACTAGGTATTCATTAAACCAATTAATTCTGAACAATATTGACAAGGATGAGGGTTTCCTCTTCACACGCCAGATGCTGGAATTTTCTTGATACTTCTGTTGAATTGTGAAGGTCCTGCCCTTAGGTAACTCTGTAAGTTGATTAACGTCAAACCAATAGTAGTTATGCTGTCCCCGTTTGTTGGGGACATTTGTACTGATATATATCTGGTGTTGGGTTATCCCTATATTGAGTGTCCTTCATAATTGATCTGATTTCTGTAAAAGCATGATGGGAACTTGCCCAAATGGTAGCGTACACAGGGGATCGCGTTGTATGTCGTCCTACTTGCGCCGTACAATGTCGTCATATCCTGACGTTCATGCGCGATCTCTTCCAGTCTGCTCCTATGATGCTGCTTGGCCTGCCGTGTTCATCCGGCCCTGCACCTTGTTATCTCTGATGTCATTTCCTGCCATGCAGCGCATTATAAGAGACCCCGTGGCGGCTGGTCGCCCTCTTCCCCGGATTGAAGCGCGAAATGGCGGATAACCAGGTGATGGAGATAAATTAATTAAATATCAGCGGTTTTGTGCCGCTGAGTATATTTCCATTCACTGTAATTTTTTCTTTTCTAGTATTCTGCGCGGTTTTTCCACACAGCCTTTTCCGTTAATCTTCTGTATGTTGTTATTTTTTTTCCCCATCCCAGACTGAGAGGGCTTACCAAAAGCAGCCCACCATCTTCCAGAACAAGAAGCGAGCACTCGTGGGTGAGGGCAGCAAGGAGAAGCTCCCCCGCTATTACCGAAATGTAGGCCTGGGCTTCAAGACCCCACGAGAGGTGAGGCCCCGCCGGGTCGGGCCGGGCCGCGCCGCGCACGTTGTTGTGAGCAGGGCCCGTCCGTGGGGAAAGGTGCAGCCGCAGCGAAGACCTTTCAGTGAGGTGTCCATGGCTCTTTAGCCAGTTAGAGACGGCCTGAAAAAAACTGGAGTCTACTATGGTGTCAAAGATCAATATTTCCGATGAGGAGCAGTCTTAATCTTGTGTCTCTGATCTTTAGCTGCGAGTTCTAACATAATTTGAGGAGCTGTCCACTACCTCGCTCACTCGGTTGTTGCAGGAGCAGATGCTTTACATAAGTTGTCCGAAACATTTGTGCAGTTACTGACTCATATGACTGGAATGGAGGGTATGCTGGTATTGTTTTAGTCGACTGGAGGTTAGAATTTGATTTTATTATTGTCACGTACTGAGATACCGTGAATAATATTGTTTTGTGTGCTAACTGGACAAATCATACCTTTTTATATGAATACATCATGGTAATGGAATAGAATGCAGAATATAGTGTTACAGCAACAGAAAAGGTGCAGAGGAAGGTCAACTCTAATACATGCGAGGTCCATTCATAAGTCTGATAACAGCAGGGAAGATGCTCTTCTTGAATCTTTTGTTACGTGTTCTGAAACATTTGTATCTTCTGCCCAATGGAGGAGGGTGGAAGAGAGTATTACCAAGGTGGGAGGGGCCTTTGAGTTGGGGAAGCAGCCAACATATTGGGAAGTGTGGGCAGAGTCAATGGAAGGAAGGTTGATTTTCATGATGGACTGGGCAGAGCAATTGCCATACCAAACTATGAATGAGGTCTTTAAATTTTGCTTCTGTAAGTAGTCTTGTATAATTTACCGGAAGACTACCTAATGGTTTAAAGAGGGTGAGTGTTAAAGCTGCAAATGATGTTCCTTTTCACGATGGTCTTCCAAGTCTTTGAGACCCTGACGATGCTGCCCAATGGCATTGCTGATGCAGCTCCCTCCATGTTTAAGCCCACCTCCTTTAAATCTAGACCCAAATATACACTTAATATGTGCCCTCTTCTCTGTCCCAGGCCATTGATGGAACCTACATCGACAAGAAGTGTCCATTCACTGGAAATGTGTCAATCCGGGGCCGAATCCTAACAGGTGGGACTAACCTCGCTGCATCCTGTTTATTTTTTCAGGTGACTGGACAGAAAACATTTCCAGTCACATTATATTCTTCTGATGTTTGCATGGTTTGGTTTACCAAATATTGTTCTGTACTCCCTACTTAAGATTTATCTAAGTGCTTTCAAAAATAATGTCAGTATGAGCATGAGGTTGCATGAATGTATTTCACACTATGATCTCTTTTCTGGTAGGTGTTGTAACAAAGATGAAGATGCAGCGAACCATTGTTATTCGCAGAGACTACCTGCATTACATCAGGAAGTACAACCGCTTCGAGAAGCGACACAAGAACATGTCTGTACACCTATCGCCCTGCTTCAGGTATCCCTTGCATCACTCTTTCAGTGCTATTGGCAGGTGTCTTGGGTCTAGTTTATGCCCTGCACAGATTTAACAGCTACAGTATGTGGGGGTTCTGGGATGATGTCTGTGACGTGGATCGTCTTGATGGTCTGCATAGTTCCACAGAAGCAGAAGCTTGTGGATGTCATTGAATCCATTCCCTGAGCATGGCATCTGATACAAGCTTCATGTCCGTCTCTGTCTGAATGGACAGTGTGACGATTTTGTCCCTCCTTGCCCATTTGAAGACACTGCCCCTTGTTATGAGTGGGTTCCATGGCTGTTCACAGCATCCATCCTGTAGGTCATCCTGTTGACCTCAGTTGGGCCGCTTTAAGAAGTTGTCACACACAAATTCTGGATGTATGGAAAGTCAGGAATGTGATGACCTGCCAGAAGTGGGTAATTGAAGGTTTGGACCAAAGGTTTGCTCGTCTTTTCTCGTATCAGCCAAGATCATTTGTTTTTAAACTTTGACGTTTCTTCTGTTTTATAGAACATAGAACAGTACAGGCCCTTCAGCCCATGACGTTGTGCCGAACTTTTACCCTAAACCTAAAGTCTGTCTAACCCCCACCCCTATCTTATACTATCATCCATATGCCTATCTAATAGCTGCTTAAATGCCCCTAATGAGGCCGACTCCACTACCCTCTCTGGCAGTGCATTCCATTCCCCTACCACTCTCAGTAAAGAACCTACCTCTGACGTCTCCCCTATATCTACCTCCACTCACTTTAAAACTATGCCCCCTCATAATAGCTACCTCCACCCTAGGGAAAAGTCTCTGGCTGTCCACTCTATCTATATCTCTGATCATTTTGTACACTTCTATCAAGTCACCTCTCATCCTTCGTCGTTCTAAAGAGAAAAGCCCTAGCTCTCTAACCTTTCCTCTTAAGACCTTCCCTCCATTCCAGGCAACATCCTGGTAAATCTCCTCTGCACCTTTTCCAACGCTTCCACATCTTTCCTGTAATGAGGCAACCAGAATTGGACATAATACTCCAGATGTGGCCGAACCAGGCTTTTGTATAGCTGGAGCATAACTTCACAGCTGTTGAAGTTGTCCCTCTATTAATGAAAGCTAACACACCACATGCCTTCTTAACAACTCTATCCACCTGGGTGGCACCTTTCAGGGAACTGTGAACGTGAGCCCCAAGATCCCTCTGCTCCTCCACACTGCCAAGATTCTTTCCGTTAACCCTGTATTCTGCTTTCAAGTTTGTCCTTCCAAAATGAATCACCTCACTTTTCAGGGTTAAGCTCCATCTGCCACTTCTCAGCCCAGCTCTGCATCCTATCTATGTCCCTTTGTAACCTAGAACAGCCCTCCACATTATCCACAACTCAAGCCACCTTCGTGGGTTTTATCTTTTTTTTAATGTTAGAATACTGAGGGCCTCAATCTTAGGAGACCAGTATTTGTTGATTTTTAATACTGTAGGCAGCCACTAGAGGCTCTGGAGCAGGCAGCTATTCACCCCTGAATTTCAGTAGGATTGTTCATTCTCTGCCTGAAGGTCTTTGATCATCCTGGAGTCAGTGGAGGATTGGTGGCACAGTGGTAGTGATCCAGGAACCCAGGCCAATGTTCTGGGGACATGGATTCAAACCCCACAGTGGCAGGTAGTGAAATTTGAATTCAATAAAATCTCGAATAAAGAGCTGGACTGATGGTAACCTTGTAACTATTGTCAGTTGTCATTTCTGTTCTTAAAAGTTTTTATTAAGGCTCTATAGGGAAGTAAATCTGCCATCCTTATCTAGTGTGACTCCAGACCCACAGCAATGTGGTTAACCTTTGACTATCTCATCACAAGCTGTGAACAAAGAAATAAATTATGGGAGGGCTGAAATAGAGGGAGTAGTAATGGGCGACATGAGGTGGAGGAGGCAACTCTTGAGATAGTAAGTGGGTCAGGGAGTGGTGAGATGAATAGTACTGCTGCTCTTAGTCTATCATCCATTTGGCCCTGCAGGTATGAGGGTAAGATTGGTCTCTGCTGTAGCAATTTGATCTATTATGTGAAACCCGTGGTTACTGGTTTCATTATTGAACAAGGCCAGTGCCTTCATGTTCTGACAGAGTTGTCTTCTCATTGCAGGGACGTGCAGAATGGGGACAGTGTGACTGTGGGAGAGTGTCGGCCTCTCAGTAAGACTGTGCGTTTCAATGTCCTCAAGGTCACCAAAGCTGCAGGAGCAAAGAAACAATTCCAGAAGTTCTGAATGATTGGTTGAGATGAGTCAGTCATAATAAAATATGTGGACAAACCTTGTGTTGCCTGAAAGTGTGATGTTTGTTTCCCATTGTTGGTGATACAAGCATTTCTAGGCCTCTTTACTGAGTCAAATCAGTATGACATTCAGGTGTTTGCACCAGATTTTATTTTGTAGTGAATTCAATCTTATTTGATTGGTGTGGCGCAGTTAAACATCAGAAACATGTACACACTGCACAGGACAGCCCCTATTAGACCTCCCAGGTGCTGTCACTGAATAGCAATCTTGGACCTGTGGCTGGGTTAGTTGGTTTTTGAGTGCAGCAATGTTAAGTTTCAAGGTACTTTCATCTGATGGTGCTAGGGTAACTGTCAGTTTCTGTATTCTGGCTCTACTGTCTCTGCACTGGAAGTACAAGCTGTTTAGAAGAGAATTTCAACCAGGGTGCATGGGGTTGGCCAGCATTGTGCTGTACGATGTTCCGTGATTAATTCTATAATTTGAGGTATGTTTGATTGGCTGTATCATAGGATCCTCCGTGCAGCAGCAACCAGAGTGCCTGGCTGTGGTGTGTTTTTTTTTAGAAAGCTTTCAGCAGCAATGGGAGAATGGGGACAGCATTTTCATGTCATTCAC
Source organism: Rhincodon typus (assembly GCF_021869965.1). NCBI lineage: Eukaryota > Metazoa > Chordata > Chondrichthyes > Orectolobiformes > Rhincodontidae > Rhincodon > Rhincodon typus. The sequence continues at coordinate 20,789,220 of NC_063368.1, forward strand.
GCAGCATTTGGAGTTTTTCTTGCCTCAGGCTGTGTCTTGTGTGTATACTACCCCCAGCTGCCTTCGTGCCTCATCCAAAATGCTCATTATCAGCTCACTCTCAGCCAGTGGCAGCTCAGGACACTCCTTAAGCCCTGCAATTAAAACACAAGTTAAAATAGCAGTAGCTTCCTTCCCGAGTTCAGCTAAAATCTCTGTACAATCCCAGTATACAGTATCTGAATTTTCCAATTAGGTGATCCTGTAACTGAGCTGTGTAGACCAGATCACATCCCTGTTCTGGCTGCCTTGCAGAACAGTGACAAAAATCCACTGTTATACCACAGTCCCCTCCAGCACAAACTACAGTGAGGGGAAACGCAGTCTTCAGGAATCTACTCTGAAAGCTTTTCCACATTTCTTTAATACCATTTCATGTTTATAGGCAGAGCTATTATGGCCTGATGGTGTAGATAATGGGACCAGTGCATCGTTCCTTACAGAAGGAGTTACCTTTCTGGAGACACTGCCTCACTTGGTCAGCTTCATACCGCAGGCCTGTGCTGTTTGTGAAGTTGAGAGGTTGAGATGGAACTGGCAGTGGGAACTCCTGGACATTGCCATTCACCACCAGACTTGTTGGGCACCACATGCAGCTTGGAACCTTGATGGGGAAAAGACATGTCACAAAACAACCAACCTTCTCTCTACTTGACTTTTTTGCTGTTACATCTGTTTTTTTTTTTTGGAAGATGCCACATCTGCAATTCTCTGCTCTCACCAACCACTGGTATTGGTATGAGACCCAATATCCAGTAACTGTCAAGAGAGTGACTAGATATGGAGTGAAGGTATGTGGCTTACCTGTACAACATTACATTGGACCATGTGAAGAATAGGCACATGCCAGGGTATGGGTGTTTGGAACTGTCCAGAGTTAAGCACTACTGGGTGTGAGGTCCCTTGGTTAAATCAGACTGTGGCATTCTTGGGTATTCAAGTACTGGGACCCTGGAGATGATGAGTAGAAACTGACTGGCTCTACCTGATCTTATACCACAGGACCCATCAGTAAAAGCACGTTGAATGGTGTTCTGCATATTCAAGGACTGAGAGGGAAACTTACTGTGATTGTTCCTTTTGTCCCACTGATGGTCGCCTGGTTAGTGAGCTGTATTGCCATGGATACAGTTATCATAGCCATTCGTTTTCTGGAGTACTTAAGCACAATGGTCACTGCTTCATCAACCCCTGCAGAGATATGAGACAGTACCTGGTCAGGAAACAGATGGTTGTAGCACAGTGGATATAAAGTAGAGTGTTTTGGATGGATGAGGGTATCATTTGTGTCCAATACAATTCTATACTTGCCCTTCTCAGTCAGGAATCCTGTGGCATGAATGGACTCTGGCTTTTCACCATGGAACACCATGCAGACAAACTGCAGGCAGTAACAGCCAATGTCCAGCAGTACTCCACCGCCCAATTCTTTCTCCACCAGCCGTGGAGTTTCCAACATGTGCGTTCCAAACTCTGCTTTTACTATTTTAATCTCACCCATGTTATCCTCTTTTAGCAGACCACGGATTGCCTTAGAGACAGGAAAAAAACGTGTCCATAAACCCTGTAAACACAAAACCTCAAGTCAGCTTGCACCTAATGCCTGGCACATTCTCACAATCAACTCAGTTCTGGATGTAACTCCTTCCCAAAACCAACTTTCCTGAAATTAACACATTCCCCAAGAATGCAAAAGAAATACTGTTTATATGTAATAGATAACACAGTGTGGAGCTGGAGGAACACAGTAGGCCAGGCAGCATCAGACAGTAGGAAAGTTGATGTTGTAGGTTGGGACCCTTCAGAAATGGGAAGTGGGAAATAAATAGAGTGGAGAGGAGGGCTCGGGATGCTAGGTGGGAGGTGATAGGTGAGTGCAGGTAGGGAGTGGTGGGGATTGGTCAGTGAGGTGGAAGAGAAAATGGTCAGGTCAAGGAGGTGGTGATGAGAGCGAGGGTTGGTCATGGGATGAGGCAGGGATTGGGGAGATTTTGAAACTGGTAAAATCCACATTTAGGCCATTGGGCCTCGTATTCCTGAGACGGAATATGAGGTGCTGCTCCTCCAGTTTGCGGGTGGTGTCATTGTGATGCTGGAGGAGGCCCAGGGTGGACATGTCACCCAGGGAGGGGGGAGTTAAAATGGTTCACACCATTACGGAAGGTGTTGTCGTTTGTTGTGAACAAAACGCAGATGATCTACGCTTTGTCATGTACCTTGAACAGAGGTGTTGGGGGCCAGGAATTGGAAGTCTTGGAGGAGGTGGAGGGCTTGGGTGGTGTCTCGGACGTAGGTGGGGAGTTGCCAACACCCCATCTTCACTATAGACGTCCAATCTCTGTACGCTTGTACCCCCACATTGGGGTTGGCCTAAAAGTCCTCCATTTCTTCATCTCCCACAGGCCCAACCAGTCCCCCTCCACCAACACCCTCATCCACCTAACCAAACTCGTCCTTACCCTTAACAACTTCTCTTATAACTCCTCCCACTTCCTACAGACTAAGGGGGTGGCCATGGGAACCAAACGGGCCTAACCTATGCCTGCCTCTTCATAGGATACGTGGAACAGTCCCTCGTCCGCAGCTACACTGGCACTATCCCCCACCTCTTCCTCCATTACATCGATGACTGTACCAGCGCTGCCTCGTCCTCCCATGAGGAGCTTGAACAGTTCATCAACTTTACTAACACCTTTCACCCCAACCTCAAATTCACCTGGACCATCTCTGATACCTCCCACTCCTTCCTGGACCTCTCCGTCTCCATCTCTGGTGATTGCCTCGAAACCGACATCTATTTCAAACCCACTGACTCCCACAGCAACCGAGACTACATCTCCTCTCACCCACCTTCCTGCAAGAATGCGATCCCCTATTCCCAATTCATCTGCCGCATCTGCTCCCAGTTCCGCACATCCCAGATGTCCTCCTATTTCAAGGAACGTAACTTCCCCCCTCCCGTGATCGAAAATGCCCTCAACCGCATCTCTTGTGTTTCCCACACCTCTGCCCTCACGTCCCCTCCCCCCAGCAAAAATAAAGACAGAATTCCTCTTGTCCTCACATATCACCCCATCATTCTCCGCCACTTCCACCACCTGGAATCCAACCCCAAAGCCAAAGAGATATTTCCCTCCCCACCCCTATCTGCATTTGGCAGGGTCAGCTCTCCACGACTCCCTTGTCCGCTCCACACTCCCCACTAGCCCCACCACCCCCCCGGCATCTTTCCCTGCAACCGCAGGAAGTGCTACGCCTGCCCCTACGCCTGCACCCTCACCACATTCAAGTCACAAAACAAACATTCCACATTGGACAGAGGTTCACCTGCACATCTGTTAACGTGGTCTACTGCATCCGCTGCTTCCAGTGTGGCCTCCTCCACATCGGTGAGACCAAGCGGAGACTCGGAGACCGCTTTGTAGAGCATCTGTGCTCTGTTCACGACAAACGACAACACTTTCCAGTTGCGAACCATTTCAACGCCCCCTCCCACTCCCTGGACAACATGTCCATCCTGGGCCTCCTCTAGTGTCAGAATGACATCACGTGCAAACTGGAGGAGTAGCACCTCATATTCCGCCTCAGGAATCTACATCCAATGGCCTAAATTTGGATATTACCAGTTTCAAAATCTCCCAAACCCTGGCCTCATCCCATGACCAATCCTCTCTCTCATCCCCGCCTCCTTAACCTGACACAACCTGACCATCTTCTCTGCCACCTATCCGTCCCTCCGACCTCACTGACCAATCTCCACCACTCCCTACCTGCACTCACCTAACACCATCCAACCTACCTTCCCCAGCCCCACCCTTCCTCTCTGTATTTATTTCTGAGCTCCCTTCCCCCTCCCCATTTCCAAAGAAGGGTCCCAACCTGAAACTTCAACTCACCTGCTCCTCTGATGCTGCCTGGCCTGCTATGTTCATGCAGCTCCACACTGTGTTATCTCTGACTCCAGCACCTGCAGTTCTTAGTATCTCTCACTGTTACATGTAAACCCAGACTGATTCTATACCCAAAACTGTTCACTGCATTAGCCACATGGACACAACCAAAAGCATCAACAGGATTAAATATTCTAATCTTAATTTGTTTATGGTCTGGGCAGTAAATTCCAACTTTGCCACTGTTCTCACATCCCAAGAATGAATTAAACAAAATGGCTGTTGCTAGCAAACCCAGTAATTAAGCGACATCACTAATGATCTTCGAGAAGGTGGTAGTGAGTTTTGCTGTTTCGGAAGTTGCTGTCAATCTAGCTTGATTTGGGCTGGTCCTTCATTGCAGTAGTAAGGGAGTGCGACACTGTTGACAGGTCAGTTTTCTAGATGATTAGTTTATTCATTCAGATCCCAAGTCTCCTTGAATAAGAGTGAAGCATTTTTCCCAGTTTCCAATATTGTTGTCTCAAGCAGCACCATCAAAATGGATGATTTATCTCAATGTGGGACGGTGAACAAATTGGTTATGTGTTTATATTCCACAATTTTAGGGATGTTGACAAGAACCAATGAAAACATGGTACTTAATTTTAATATATTCAAGACAGGAGGGAGAGAGTAAAAAGAAACTACAGGCAAATTATCCTCATGTCAATTGTTGGGAAAAAAGCTGGATATTATTAAGAAAGTCTTAATGTAATAGGAAAAACATGGTGTAATTTGCTTTGCAAACATTAATATTAAGAGTTTTCAGGAGGTAACTTGCAGGATAGATAAAGAGGAGCTAGTTGATGTAGTCTGCTTGGATTTCCAAAGGCATTCAATCAGGTGACATTCAAAAGGTTAACACACATGACAAGAACTCATGGAGTTTGGGCTAATGTATTAGCACGGATTGAGAATTAGTTGAGGTCCAAGAAGTAGGATAAATAGGGTATTTTCAAGATGACATGCTGTGGCTGGTAGAGTGCTGCAACAATCTGAGGACTCTTATTTATAATCCATATTAATTGCCCAGGTGACGATGCAGAGTAATGTATCTATGTTTGCTGACACACTGGGATAGGTGGGAATGTAGGTTAAGAAGAAACAGGCTGTAAAAAATATAGACAGGTTAAGTGAGTGGTCAACAAGATAGTAAATGGCATATAATTTGGAGAAGTGTGAAAGTATTCACTGGTTGTGAGAATTTTAAAAAAGTCTTTTTTTGAAAAAGATGTGAAACATGAAAATGTTAATACTCCAAGAAACCTGACATTACTAATGCTAGGAAGACAAAATGTCAGTCTGCAAATACAGCAAATAATTAGGAATGCGCATTGCATTTGGCCTTTCTTGCAACAGTTTCAAGATTCTGGACAGGATGGCTTGAAAAGGTACTGAGACACAGTTTTCCCTGAGCTGGGAAATCTAGAAAATGGGGTCAGTCATTTAACACTAATGTGCAGAGAAATTTATTTGATTAAAAATGTAGTATACAGGTAATTCTGCTACAAGGCATGTTCGTTAACACGAATTAGCTGTAACGCGATTGATGAATAGTGGACACTGTTTGGATAACTTTCTGTTATACAGATATAGCAATTTCCCTATAAGGCGATTTTCTATACCGCGATGTTACACAAAAATGCAACTATGCATTATAGGAGAACTACCTGTATCTTTGAAATTTTCTGTCCCAGATGATTGTGGGTGCTCTATCATTGAATATATTTGTGTGGTAAACGTGTATAATATGTTATTTTTGGAAACGGAAAATCAAAAGAGGCAGATGGATACAGGTGTGAAGTTCTATATGGTGCTATTTTTGGAAAGGTCAGAAATTAAATTTGGAACAACGACCTAAAGACATCCAGTTCCATGAAGGACTGCAATTGAATGCCTCGGAGAACTCCTGTAAGTATTAATGCATATAATGTCTATACTGTTGAGTTTATGATAGGCACAGTAAACACATTAAAGAGATAGTAGGAACTCCAGATGCTGGAGATTTCTGAGATAACAAGGTGTAGAGCTGGATGAACACAGCAGGCCAAGCAGCATCATAGGAGCAGGAAGGCTGACGTTTCGGGCCTAGACCCTTCTTCAGAAATGGGGGAGGGGAACGGGGTTCTGAAATAACAAGGGAAAGAGGGGTAAGTGGATAGAAGATGGATAGAGGAGAAGATAGGTGGAGAGGAGACAGACACGTCAAAGAGGGGGAGATGGAGCCAGTAAAGGTGAGTGTAGGTGGGAAGTTAGGGAAGAGATAGGTCAATCCAGGGAGGACGGATAGGTCAAGGGGGTGGGATG
>NC_063368.1:20795897-20807699 GCF_021869965.1 Rhincodon typus
GAAACGTCAGCCTCTCTGCTCCTATGATGCTGCTTGGCCTGCTGTGTTCATCCAGCCCTGCACCTTGTTGTCTTGGAAGTAATAATACTCTGGGTTGATTCTTGATAATGGATGGTGTTGGGAAACAAAATGAAACTTTGATGTTTGTGTTCAGATCCTTCTAACTGTCTTCTCATATATATATGTGAGTGTGTATGTGTGTGTGTAGAGAGAGAGAGTTGAATTTTGCTTCATGTTTTGTGAAATAAACTTTTTTATTGTTAAAGAACATTTGCAGCCTTGTGTGAACATGTTTTGGTAATAACCGAATGCCAAGCAATTGCAAAATATTAAACATAAAAATAGACAAGGTTTTTTTCCCCTGGGTGGGGGACTCCAAAACTCGAGGGCATAGGTTTAAGGTGAGAGGGGAAAGATTTAAAAGGGACGTAAGGAGCGACTTTTTCATGCAGAGGAATGTGTGTATGGAATGAGTTGCCAGAGGAAGTGGTGGAGGCTGGTACAATTACAACATTTAAAAGGCATCTGGATGAGTATATGAGTAGGAAGGGATTACAGGGATATGGGCCAAAAGCTGACAAATGGGACCAGATTAATTTAGGATATCTGGTCGGGATGGGCAGGTTGGGCCAAAGGGTCTGTTCCTGAGCTGGACATCTCTATGATTCTATATGATCTATCAAGGCAGAATTCACTCTGGATCTGACTTGTCCAGGATTATCACCAGCTGTATTCGTACATAAAACACATTTTTAATCTGTCGGGGAATCATGGGATACAGGAAGGGTGCAGCGAACTTGTGAAGTCCATAATTATTTTAAGATGGAGTAGGGTTAAAGGATATATTCACACATTTTACATGCTGTTATGTCCCTGGAGATTTACTCTGTATCTAACCCCGTGCTGTCCCTGTCCTGGGAGTGTTTGATGGGGACAGTGTAGAGGGAGCTTTACTCTGTATGTAACCCCGTGCTGTTCCTGTCCTGGGAGTGTTTGATGGGGACAGTGCGGAGGGAGCTTTACCCATGTTTATCAGTTCAGAGTATCGGAAACTGACGCTGGGTCCCTGAGTTATTTTTTGTTCAGCTCTGATTTGGTCTGTGTGTTCTCAATTTGTCTGTGTGCTCTCTCGAGTTACAAGTTTGAGAAACAGGAGTGAGATGCAGAGCCTGAACTCACCTCCATGAGGAAAAGGTTCTTGTCTCGGGCTGCACTGACCAGCTGTTGGACTTCGCGCAGATTCATGGCCAGGGGCTTCTCACAGAGAACATTCCTTCCAGCATTCAGCATGAGTAAAGCCACCTTCAGGTGCTCTGGGTTAATGATACCCACGTAGACAATGTCTGACAACCGAGTGATAAATACTTTTACAATCTGTTACTGTCATACATTCTTACTCACACTGTCACTATTCCAGTCAAATGTACAGCCACGCTGTTACTGTCACGCTCTATGTTCACACATTTATTTGTTCATGGAATTTGTTAAGAGTCAGCCACATTGCTGTGGGCCTGGAGTTACATGTAGGTCAGACCAGGTAAGGAATCCCTTCCCTAAAGAGCAGCTGGGTTTTTACAACAATTGACAGCTGTTACCTGCTGCCCTTTGAGACAGTTTCTCTTCTATTATTGAATAAATGTCACCAGCTGCCAGGGTGGGACACATCCCGAGAACCTGAAGCTGGAGTCTGGATTGCTGCCATACACAGGCCCCCTCACTCCACTCGGGGTGGCGGGGGGTCTTTTCAGGCAGATCCCTCTCCCTGATGGACAGCATCGGAGCCCGAATCCCGGGAATCTCACCGACATCGGGATCGGCCGCCAGCTCTCGGTATGAACCGTACGATTTGGGGATTTGGTGTCGCTCCGCGAACTCCCGGGACCGGGAGGAATCCCGAGAGGCGACCGCCACCGCCTGAGAAACAGAGAGAGAGAGGGTCAGGCGGCGCTACAACAGCTACTTACCCAGCCCTCCCTCTCTGACCCCCTATCCATCCCTCTGTCTCTCCTCCTAAAACCCTTCATCTCTCTTCCTGCCTGCCTCTCATCCTCATTCTCTTTTGTTCTTCTCTCTCCCAATCCCCCTCTCTCTCCCCCTTTCTCTTCCCGTCTCTGTCTCCCTCTCTCTACTTCTCTACCAATATATACCTCTCTTCCACTCACACGCTCTCCCCCTCTCTTTCTATCTCTCTCCTTCTCCCACTATCTCCCTGCCCCTATCTCTCTCTCTTGACCTTCGTCTTTTTCTCCTTTCATTAGTTTCCTCTCTCTCTCCCTATCCCCTTCTCTCCCCCCCTTCACTATCTCTCCTTCACGACCTCCCTCTCACTATTTCGCACTATCCCTCCCTCCTTCTCCCTTCTCACTATCTCTCCCTCCCTCTCACTATTTCTCCCTCCCTCTCACTCCCTCTCACTATCTCTCCCTCCCTCTCTCTCCCTCTCACTATCCCTCCCCCTCTCTCTCTCCATCTCACTATCTCCCTCCATCTCACTATCCCTCTCTCTCACTCCTGTCCTCCGCCGCCTCCCCCCCGGTACCTGATGTTCTGATGCGGGGAGGGTTTTCAGCGCCACCATGAAGTCGTGACTGATCCTGCCGGATCCGCAGATTCCCCACCGAGTGGCCATCTCTGTTCCTGTTCCTGTCCCTGTCCCGATCTCTCTGTCCCTGTTTCTCTGTCCCTGTCCCTGTGTCTGTCCCGGTCTCCCTGTCTGTCTGTCCCTGTGTCTGTCCCGGTCTCCCTGTCTCTCTGTCCCGGTCTCCCTGTCTCTCTGTCCCGGTCTCCCTGTCTCTCTGTCCCTGTGTCTGTACCGGGTCTGGGGGTAGGTCTGTGTGTGGAGTTGGAGCGGCTCCTGCTCAGGTTTTTATGGAGACCGGGGCTCTCTGGGCTGTCAGCACCAATCGCTGACAACACTGGTGTTTGTAAATTTCTGTATTAATAACTGACCGGGGTTTAAACCCGGATAATTCCGGCTCACACCAGCTCACTGGCTCCAAACTCGGCAATATTCTCAAATTTCTGCAAACACCCCTCGCTCCCACACCCTTTAATATCCCACCCAGTCTAATCCCACTCTGCCCCTCACTCTCTGCTCCCTTTCATATCCTACCCAGTCTAATCCCACTCACTCCCACACCCTTTAATATCCCAGCAATCTAATCCCACTCACTCCCACACCCTTTAATATCCCACCCAGACTAATCCCACTCTCCCCCTCACTCCCCACTCCCTTTAATATCCCACCCAGTCTAATCCCACTCTCCCCCTTACTCCCCGCACCCTTTAATATCCCACCCTGTCTAACTCCTTTGAACCTATTCATCCTGTCTGTTTAAATGGGTCTCTCTGGTAACCTAATTCCTGACTCTGTTCCTAATTGGATGGCAATGTTCCCTGGGATTGTTTTGTTTGATTTTTGTTCTAATTCATCAGGACAGCTCAGTTTGAACAATCAATCCCTAAAATCTAGTTTGTTTATTCTCTTCTGGAATTGAAACTCTCTAGTGCCTTTGCCTCAAAGTTTCCTTTTCAGAAACTCAAATGCTCAAGGCAAAACCTGACGACCTGGAAGTGACAGGCACACTCTGAATCTCTGTTACTGGAACAGACCTGCCTGAAATGCTGAATCCTCAACCAGATTCCCCGAATGCTCTGGTTCCTGCCCGGCACGAACTCCACATCACCAGCTATTTGATCATTAGTTTCTCTTTCTAATATTGAATCCAAAATATTTGTGGAGCTTTGAGTTAATCAAGTTAATTCATTCACCTTTAACTGCTTTCACCAAGTCTGTTCCACAAACCTGTTAATCTGTGGGCAAAGAATTCATGATCTTGAAACTCAGTTTGAAGGTCAGTCACATTGTGCCCATGTCTGCTCATTTTCACCTGTTTACATTTGGAGAAAAGGTAACATTTCAGAACCTGAGAATTGTGGAAGGTAGATTCATCACCAGACACACGTGATCTAGGAAGTGAAAAGGGATTTTAGTCTAGGATCAGATCAGCCCAGTAAAACCCAGATGTGAAAGTCTTTAAGTTGTGTGAAGTTAATGGGAACCTTTTGTTCGAAGGGTATAGTCAATAAAAACACTCAGTGAAAGTTTCAGAATGATTCTGAAATCTCTTGGCTCCTGTGTTGGTCATCCAGCATCTTGAATGTTCCTATATTGGAAAGCAACTTTTTAACTAATGTCAAAATCCATTTCTTCACAAACTAAGAGCACGAGCAGGCCATTCAGCCCTTTGAGCACATTCCACTGTTCAATGTGATTATGGTGGATCCTTTATCTCAATGTCACATAGCCCTTGATGCCTACAATACCTAGAAATGTATCAATCTCTTGAATGTACTCAGTGAATCAGCCTCCAGCTTTCTGTGGTTTCACATATCACAGTTTGACTACCCTCTGAATGAAGAAATGTTTCCTCATCTCAGTCCTAAATGGTTTTGATTAATTCAGTCAATGGGTGGAGGAATGGCAGATGGATTTAATTTAGATAATTGTGAGATATTGCATTTTGGTAAAAGAAACAAGGGCAGGACTTACACAAATAAAAATAGGGCCTTGGGTAGTGTTGTAGAACAGAGATCTAGGGGTTCAGGTACGTAAGTCTTTGAAGTTTAAATCACATAGTTAGAGTGATTAAGAAGGTGTTTAGCATGTTTACCTTCAGACATTTGAGTATAGGAGTTGGGGCGTCATGTTGAGGTTGTATAGGATGTTGGCAAGGCTTCTTCTGGAGGACTGAGTCCAGTTCTGTTTGCCCGGTTGTAGGAAGGATATTATTAAGCTAGAGAGGTTTCAGAAGAGATTTACCAGGATATTGCCACCACTGGAGGGCTTGAGTTATATGGAGAGGCTGGATAGGCTGGGACGTCTTTCATTGGAGTGTAGGAGGTTGAGAGGTGACTTTACAGAGGTTTATACAATAATGAGGGGTACAGGTAAGGTAAATGGCAGGTGTTTTTTCCCTAGAGTGGGGGATTTCAAGCCTAGGGGATCATACTTTTAAGGTGAGAGGAGAAAGATTTAAAAAAGACATGAGGGGCAATTTTTTTTTTACAGAGAGAGCGGTTCATGTGTAGAATGAACTTCCAGAGGAAGTGGTAGATGCAGGTACAGTTGCAACATTTAAAAGACATTTGGATAAGTTTATGAATAAGAAACGTTTGGGGGAGATATGGGGCAAGCATGTGCAGGTGGGACAAAATAAGTTTGGAATTATGATCAGCATGGACTGGTTGGATCAAAGTGTCTGTTTCCATGCTGTATGACTCTATGACTCTTTCTACCCTGTATCCTGAGACTGGGACCCATGGTTCTAGACTCTGCTATCAGAGAAACATCCTTTAGCTCTGAGACACAGTTGGCATTTTGTGCAAATTTCACATTTGAGCTTAGGTGGTTGTTATCTTTACTGTTTGAGAAAGACAATTACTGTTGAGCCTGATCGATGAATCATAGCAGGCAGGTCAGTTATTGTGCCTCTGCAAGATGTTTGAAAGCGTTGCTGATAACTCGTCCCACTGCTCTGCTGTTAACCCAGCACTCAGCACATTCTCCCCCTTCAAGTATTTATTCAATTTCCTTGCAGCTGGTCATTAGTGCTTTCTGGCAGGGATCATAGAATTGTAGGGAAAAACTGATAGCAGGAAGGTCCCCTCCATGTACTTCCTCCTCAACCAACATCACGAAAAGTAGATTCACTGGTCAGTATCCCATTGCTAGTTGTGGGATCTTATTCTGCGTAAAAGAGAAAAGACGTTCCAGATTTCAGAATATTGTACATGAATCTGTTTCAGTGCTAGGACAGGAGCTGGTGTCTTTGTCAGATTTCAGTACTGAAGCATCCAGGGTCACCTCGAGCAGGGCTTTGCTGATAAAGTGGCAGATCACGTTCATGTTAGGGGATGACCATTTTGACGAAAAGAAAACCTGCCATCAGCCCAAGGACAGCAGCATGTGAAACAGGTTCACAACCATTTTATCAACTGGGAACAGCAATGAATAAAGCAGTTCTAAACTCTCCACATCCCAAGAAAAAGTTTATTAAACTCAAGACTCAGTAAAAGTAACATTTCAAATAAGTAATGCTGAAAGAGTTTGGGTTGGGTTAGTGGTGTTGAACAGTTTGATGATTTCATTATCATAAGGGCTTCATTGCACTCTCAATGGTTCTAATTTCCATGAGACCATACACAGCAAGCATGAAGCAGATAATCAGTAATGGCCAAGACTGGACCTTTTCTAACAAACTATTACGAGCATTCCAATCACATGACTTGTAGTCCCATCGCATCAAGTTTTCCATCAAGCTGTTCTCAAGACGACAGAAAGTAAGGGAGCTGGGATGAACAGCCCATCACTGTATCCAGGGTTTCCCCTCCAGGACAGAAGGTGAAGTCCATCCCACCTTCCTTTCACTGTGAGTGGACGCACCCCAACAGGAAAAGAGGAAGCTGTACATTGGGTTGTGTGATTGGGCCTGACCAGTGGAACAGAGTGGTCTTACTCCTTCCTCCACGCTACGCAGTGTGGGATGTCGAAAGTAACCACTGGCAGGCAGGATGTTTACTGTTTGTGATGTGATCGAGGTGTTTCTCTAACCTATAACATCAAACACAAACCTTAACATTCACCTCTGACCCAATAGAGTGGTGGCAGTTCCATTTAAATGAAACCAAGTAATTTTTAAAAGCACCCGAGGAATTTATTAGACAGTTTCTCTGCAGAACCTTCACCCCCATCTGCTAAGAGCCCTCATGTTATCCACTGCCATCCTGCTCCCTAGAAACCAAATATCACAGTGACTCCTTCCTACCAGACTCTCTGACTCTGACTCTTCCAATTCATACCCCCCCACCACCAAGGACAGTTTCCCCTTCTCCCTGTCACTCACCCAATGTCCCTGTCACTCACCTTCTCCTCCTTGCCAGTCAGCACTCCCTCTCAATCTGCTCTCACCCCATTAATCACCTTTACCTCCCAATCACACCCCCTTCACCACACTCCCTCTCAGTAAACCCCTCTCCATGTCACTTATCCCCTCTCCCTGTCACTTACCCCCCTCTCCATGTCACTTACCCCCCTCTCCCTGTCACTTACTCCCCTCTCCCTGTCTCTTACCCCTCTCTCCCTGTCTCTTACCGCACTCTACCTGTCTCTTAACCCCCTCTCCCTGTCACTTACCCCCCTCCCCCTGTCATTTACCCCCCTCTCCCTGTCACTTACCCCCTCTCCTGTCACTTATCCCCCTCAGTTCTGAGGAAGGGTCACCGGACCCAAAACGTTAACTCTGTTTTCTCTTTCACAGATGCTGCCAGACCTGCTGAGCTTTTCCAGCAACTTTGTTTTTGTTCCTGATTTACAGCGTCCTTAGTTCTTTTGGTTCTCCCTATCACCTTGGATCTCATTACCTAGATGTCTAATTTGTTAATGTCCAAACCTACGCTAACCCCAGTGATCTAAAGCAGAAAGGTTTTCTGCAGATCACCACTCCATTATCCCAGGGTATAAACGGTACTCTCCCTCGACCATTCTGGCTCCTTCGATAGCCCCCTGCACACCCGACCTCTGTCACTTCGAAGGTGAAAGGAACCATGTGCACTGTGCCTCTTGTCTGGAATGATATCCTTCATCATCAAGTCAACACAGTATGGAGCTGGAGGAACACAGCAGGTCAGGCAGCATCTGAGGAGCAAGAAAGTCAACGTTTCGAGTTGGGACCCTTCTTCAGGATTGGGGAGAGGGGAGGGAGCTGGGAAATAAATAGAGGCAGGAGGTGTGGGGCTAGGGGAGGGGAGGTGGGATGGTGATAGGTGGATGCATGTAGGGGGTAGTGGAGACCGGTCAGTGGGAAGGGATGGGCGGATAGGTGGGAAAGAAGATGGACAGGCTGTGTCAGGTCAAGGAGATGGGGATGTGAGGGAGGGTTGGACTGGGATGATGCTGGGGGTGGGGAGATTTTGAAACTGGTGATTTCTATGTTTAGGCCATTGAGCTGTAGGCTCCTGAATATGAGGTGTTGCTCCTCTAGTTTGCTTGTAGCATCATTGTGACACTGGAGGAGGCCCAGGATGAACATGTCACCAAGGGAGTGGGAGGGGAAGTTAAAATGGTTGGCAACCGGAAGATGGTGTTGATTATAGTGCAGATACACCACAAATCGGTCACCGAGTCTGCACTCGGTCTCACTGATATACAGGAGGGCACATCAGGAACAATGGATACAGTAGACCAGGTTGGAGAATGTACAGGTGAACTCCTGTTGGATTTGGAAAGTTTGTCTTGGGCCTTGGGTGGAGGTGAGGGGGAGGTGTCAGGGAAGGTGTAGCATCTCCTGCTGTTGCAGGGAGAGGTGCAGGATGTAGTGGGGTTGGTGGGGAGTGTGGACAAGGGATTCAGGGAGAGAGCAATCCCTACAGAACTATCTAAAGGGAAATTCGGAAATCAAAGCTGGCTTTATCAGCAAGGTTCATGACCCAAGAAAATACACTTTTCAAAAATTTGCTGATTCAGTTCAACTCCATTTGGAATCTCTACCTTCAGCATCACAATCAACTTCCTGGTTCATTTCCTTCCACACAGCTCCTCGCGGGACTGCTGCTCATCTCTCAATTTGTAACTTTGCAGCTTTCCAGACTCATTCCTGAGTTTCACTTCTGATGATAAAGACTACTTCAGTGTTCCCGGACAGAGGCTATTCATAATGATTCTCCTTCATAATTCACACCTTCGTTATACAACTCTTCCATTCATTGTCCCATTATCATCTCCCTTTTCCATGCACCTTCATTACTTTGTCCTTTAGTCTCTCCTGTAACTCTGCACACAGTCTTATTTCAATCATCATCCAATTCCCTCCTGAATACCTCCATTCAACCTGCCTCCACTACTCTTCCAGACTGTATTCCAGACTTGAACCATTCACCTCACATTTGTTCTTTTGCAAAACACTTTAAATTTTACATTAGGCAACAGTTTGTCCCATCTATTTTCAGTCCAGACTCCATATTTTTAAAATCTGCTATCAAATCTCCCCTTAGCCTTCTCCTCTCCAATCTATCCTTTGACTGAAGTTTCTCATCCTTCTCAACTATTCTCATAAACATATTTTACACTCTCCCCAATGCATTGACATCTTTCCTAAAAGCTGTGCTGCTGAGAACTATACACAGTGCTTCAGCTTAGGTCTAACCAATGTTCTATAAAATTAATCATAACTTCTCTGCCCTTGCACTCCGTGCTCTAACTAATGAAACCTCCAGTACTGTATGCTTTATTAACAGCTCTCTGAACCTGTCCTGTCCCCTTTATGTAGCTATACACCCAGATCTGTCTGCTCCTGCACACCCTTTAGAACCGTACCCTTTTTTTTCTACTGTCTCTCCATATTCTTTGTACCAGTGCATCAGCTCACACTTCTCGACATTGAACTTCATCTGCCATCTGCCTGCCCTCTCCACCGACTTATTAATGTCCTTATGAAGTGTTACACTGTCCATCGCTCGGTTTACAAGTCTCCCAAGTTTTGTGTCATCCACACACTTTGAAATTGTCCCCTGCACATTTATATATTTGTAATATATTAATCATTCATATACATTGAGAAAAGTAAGGGTCTCAGTACTACAAAACTTCCTCCAGCCTGAAAAATATCCATTGACCATTGATCTCTGTTTCCTGTCACTCAGCCAGTTTGTTTCCACATGATTACTGGCCCTTTGATACCATAACCTATCAGTTTCCTCTCAAGTTGTTGTGTGGCATTGTCTTCATCAAGCTTCTCTGTTATCTCTTCAAATAATTCCAATAAATCAGTTAGACCCCATTTTCACTTAACAAAACCATGCTGGCTTTTCTGAAAATAACTCACATTTTTCCTTCCGATTATTAATTGTAACCTGAGTAATTGTTCCTACGAGGTTGTCATCACTGGAGTTAAACTGACTGGTTTGGAATTGCTACCATTATCCTTACAACCTTTTAGAACAAGGGTGTAACATTTGTAATTCTGCAATTCTCCGACACCACGCCCAAGTCAGAGAACAGTGAAAGATTGTGACCAGCGACTGCAATTCGACTCCCACTTCCTTCAATATCTGCTGCATATCTGTTAGCCCGTCCTTACCAATTTTAAACATTTCTAATGACTGAGTTTCCTCTCTCCTCCCTCTGTCCTGTCCACGTATTTACTTAAAACTTTTCAATTTCATTTCTTCCAGTTCTGATGAAGATCATTCTCTTGAAATATTCAGTCAGACTCTAAATCAGTTCATTCCTCGCTTCTAGTTAGTCTCCAATGAATTATCTCCTGATTATCTCAAATTCCATTTTAGTCAACTTATGAAGTTTAGCAAATTAATTTGAGCTGAATCTGGGCAGTTTAGCACAGAATGTTCAGGGTCCATTGGGGGTGGTTGGGGAAGGGACAGGATGGGGTGGTTGGATGGAGAGTTGTGACTAGGCAAAACCTGTGACCCCCAGCTGCTAATGGCTAAGGGGAGCCTCAACACACAGACTGGGCAGAGGTGAAAGGTCAATGAGTGACCAGAGCAAGGGGTCAGTGCAGCATTGACCCTGTACCCTGTAGTGAGCCATTGCTTGACAGGGAGCTCAGGATGTGACAATAAGGACCAGATGAACTCACCCAGTCAACATTTAAGAAAGGAATTTTTTAGAACCAGAAACTAACATCATGAATTGACAGGGTACTAAAAATTCCTTATTCCCTCCCATCTCATTAACACCAGCATCAAACAGAGGCCTCATTGCCAGAACCTTCTCTTTGATCAGATTGGCTGGTGCTGGATCTGTCACCAATGCCTAAGATTAGAAAGTGATTGTTGATGATCGTGAATAGAGACTGTCAGGATCCAATGGAATGATTTCATCTTCTTTCTGCTTCACTGACATTAAACCAACAGCAACAGTGAGTGAGTGAAGTAGATTATTTTGGATCACAGGTGATTGTGTCCTCCCATTCGGTCATGTTATTGAAAGCAGTTTGTTAACACACCATGACCCCAAATCGCAAATAGAGGCTCCAGTCTGGTGGTTCAATTCCTTTGTTGATGTTAGCTCAGCAGCAGAGAGTGAATGTGAATGGAGTGTGGTTCTCCTGGTGTGTTCCACTCTTAGACACAGTTTATTAACTCTCCTCAATCAGCTACCTTTTTGCTCAGACTCATGTAATCTTCAACAACAGTGAATTGAATGTTATTGAGAGCTGTGGTTGTTCAACCTAGGCTGGTCCCATCTGCTCCATATGGTGATCCAGGTGACTGGTGGATTTCCACTCTCCCAGTTTGGGATCTTTGTGCTGCACTGTTAACCCTGGATTACTGAGGCCACTGCAGACACTTGGCCCTTGTTGACTTCTGATTGGGTCAGAAGTCACATGATACCAGGTTATTGTCCAACAGGTTAATTTGAAACCAGAAGCTCTCAGAGCGGTGCTCCTTCATCATACTTCATCTGACGAAGCAGCAGTGCTCCAAAAGCTTGTGATTTCAAATAAATCTGTTGGACCATAATAAGTTGGTGTTGTGTGATTTCTGACCTTGTCCAGCCCAGTCCAATACTGGCACCTCCACATCACGATTTCTGATTGGTAGTTTCCCCTTGATTATTTTGGCCTGAACTTAGGTTGACTGATTCTTCATAATATCCTGAGTGTTGATTGGCTGTCTCATTGTGATGTCCTAAATTAAAAGTGCGTCCATTTTGCTGCAGCTTTGATTGAGACTTGGTTTTCTCAGACTGTCCGGTGTCCTGGGGACTGTCTGATCCCTCCT
>NC_063368.1:20808199-20811192 GCF_021869965.1 Rhincodon typus
GTCCAGCCTGTGTTTACACAGTCCCCAGGTCCGGTCCATGTTTATGCAGTATCCCCAGGTCCAGCCTGTATTTACGCAGTCCCCAGGTCCAGCCTGCATTTACGCAGTCACCAGGTCCAGCCTGCGTTTACGCAGTCCCCAGGTCCAACCTGCATTTACGCAGTCCCCAGGTCCAGCCCGTGTTTACGCAGTCCCCAGGTCCAGCCTGTGTTTACACAGTCCTCAGGTCCAGCCCATGTTTACGCAGTCCCCAGGTCCACCCCATGTTTATGCAGTCCCCAGGTCCAGCCTGTGTTGACGCAGTCCCCAGGTCTAGCCTGTGTTTACAGTCCCCAGGTCCAGCCTGTGTTTACGCAGTCCCCAGGTCCAGCCTGTGTTTACGCAGTCCCCAGGTCCAGCCTGTGTTTACACAGTCCCTGTTTGTCAATTCCCTGGTCACCTCCGCACACCGGCTCCCATCTCCCCAGCCGATGATAACCTGCAATTTCACTCGAAAAGATGCTGTTGTTTGAACTCACCAATTTTCCAGCGAGGCTGAGAATTCTGACAGTTCGAGAGGAATGAGATGGAGGAAGTGGAAAGCATCGACTTTGGTAGGTGAAATGCTCCTTAATTTCAGAGAGACCGACAGGAAGTGGAGGAGGAGAGATACAGAAATAGTCACAATAAGAGAAGGGGGAAGAGACAGAGAGAGGCCGGGAGAGGAAGAGAGGTGCTACAGTTTATTCTTCTCAATTAGAATCAGTTGAGACAATTGTCTAAAGATCTTACACAATCATGAAAAGTTGTTCATCATTTTATACATTACCCATGTGCCTGGTATCCTGTGTTTGCTGACAGAAGTTTCATGGTGTTCTTTACCAGGCGGGACAGTTAACCTCTCGACTGGAATGTGTGGTCTGTTATTTCTGGAATATTGGTTTGGTATTGTCACACTCGAGCCCTCAAAATGCAGCTCCTCTCGAGGGATCACAGGAATCTTTTTAAACGGTGTTGAGGATCTTTGCTGACTCCTGAATGGACTCTGAGCTTTGTTTAATAAGAAACTGTAATGTTCCTCTGAGGGTAAGGTGTTGAATTGATCGGAAGGCGTTTGTGGCCTTGAATATGGCCTGCTGAGTGTTTGTGCTCGGGCTCGTGCTGAGGTGTGGTATTCTGCAGGCTGTTCCTCTGTCGGGAACAGGGTAATGTTCACTGGCAAACTGTGAGGCCCCATCAATGGCCTGGGAATCTGAAGGTAGCTCCTTCTCATGACAGGAGCTATCTGTGGGGATGGGAGAATATCAATCCTTCCAACAGGAGTGTGGGGTCTGGTCAACGTCCTGCTGCTCCTCTGAGATAAGGCCATGTCTTCATGGGATCTCTCTGAGGGAGACTGGGTTCCTTGTGAAGATCTTGGGAATGGGATGGGGGGTTTTGCTGAGATTGGGGAATTCTGTGTCACTGGGGCCCTATCCAGGGACCTCTGGGAAGCTCTGTCAGATGGAGTTTCACTACAACGGTGGCTGTGTAGACCCTCCATTAGGATCATGTATTGATCATCTGGAGTGTGTGATCTTCTGAGCACATGGTACCTTGGAGTGTCTGATGTCACAGGTAGTGAGTTGGAACGTAATGATCTGATGGATTGGCTGCTGATCAAGTCTGGGCTGTTGGATGGGAACATTGAGCTCTGCTTGATGCTGAGTGGTGAGGAAGATTCAGGTTGCAATCTCTTCCCCTGTTCCTCGTTGAGATAGTGTCCCCTGGGGCTCTGCCGTTGCCCAGTTCCTGAACCGAGATTGACTGTGATGGAGTGATCCTCATGGAGTTGGGAGTCGCCTGGGTAACCATCAGTGAGGTGTTCATACAGGCTAGGCACGGTCTTCGTTATATAAGGCCTGGTGCAAAATCAAACCATACCACAATAACCGTGAGGGACTGTCACTGATCTGCACTCACTGAGTACTATTCATTTACATCACAACACAACTGGCCACGTTCTAAATCCCCAGAGAGCATGGGATGCTAAAGGCAGGGTTGGCGTTGGTTAATCTTCACCAGACACCAGTGAAGACAACACACTGAGACTCAGTGCCATAGGATCATCACTGAGCATCTCCCAGGGCAACGCCTCCTGCTGGTGAGTGAGGAGCAGCCTGGAAAATAAGGACAGGTGGAGGCTATTGAACTCCTGGAACCTGCCGTGCCTTCCGACACAGTCATGCCTATTCTCCCGTGACAGTTATTGTATTCATTTATTCACGTTCCTTTGACTCTTTGATTATTTAGTAATTTTGGAATGTTTTTGGTGCCTTTGTCTATGAAAGCTGATGCAAATAATTTATTTAAATTCTCTGCCATTTCCTGGTTCTCATTATTATTTCCCCACCTTTGTTCTCTGTATTCATTTTCACCTTCTTTTCCTGTTTCTATTTTTAAAGAAACTCTGACTTTCCTTTACCATATTATTCTTAAGTTTACCCTCAAAGCTTATTATCTCTGTATTATTTCTCAATTGTCTTTCCTTGTTTTGTTAAAAAAAACTTCCCCAATCCTCTGGTTTTTCACTAGTCTTTGCCACTTTTTCTTTCAATTTGATGCTATCCTTAACTTCCTGGATAACTGTGATCAGATTGTTTTGCTGATCTGTAATACCTGAGCTCTGATTTGCTGAACGATTTCCTGGGTGAGATTTCTCCTGTCAGATTGGGAGCAGGAGCGTCAGATCGAGATTGTTAAACTGTTGAGGTTGTGACAGGATAAGGACTGAACTCGGAAATACTGCTTCAGATCAAACCTTCGACCCACAATTGCCAAGAACATTCCGGAAAAGACCAGGCACTAAAGGACAGAGATAGTAGCAACTGCCGATGCTGGAGAATCTGAGATAACAAGGTGTAGAGCTGGATGAACACAGCAGGCCAAGCAGCATCAGAGGAGCAGGAAGGCTGACTTTTCGGGTCGAGACCTTTCTTCAGAAATGGAGGAGGGGAAGGGGGTTCTGAAATAAA
>NC_063368.1:20811292-20818901 GCF_021869965.1 Rhincodon typus
AGTGCGGCACTCCCTCAGCACTGACCTTCCGACAGTGCGGCACTCCCTCAGCACTGCATCGGGAGTATGGGTCTGTATTTTCTGTGACTTGAAGCCACAATATTTGGATTGTGAGCTAAAGTGCTCCTTACGAAGCTACAGCTGATGTGACCCTGTCTCTGAAATGCTGTGCCTGGAGTTGGAATTTCTGTTAGATCAGTGACACTCTCTGTCACCTGTAACCTCTGACCCAAGGCCTGTTTAGTACGATATTTGAGCTGGGAATCTTTTCCTGCTCAAACCTGAAAGCCCCTTGGCCCCTTCTCCTGTTGTCCCAAGAGTGAAATGAGATTTGATCTCTGTCTCTCTCTCTCCATGTCACTCTGTCACTCTCTCTCTGTCACTCTCTCTCTCTGTCTCTGTGTGTGTCTCTCTCTCTCTCTCTCTGTCACTCTCTCTCTCTGTCACTCTCTGTGTGTGTATGTCTCTCTCTCTCTCACATACACTCTCTCTCACTCTCTCTCTCTCACTCTCTCACACTCTCTCTCACACTCTCTCTCTCTCTCACTCTCTCTCTCACACTCTCTCTCACACTCTCTCTCACACACAATCTCTCTCTCACTCTTTCTCTCTCACACACTGTCTCTCTCTCACACACTCTCTCTCAGTCTCTCTCTGATTCTAATGGACCTTTCCCAGGCACTGTGACATTTTCCAGTTCCCTCACTCTGCGGTGAGGTTGGAGAGAGCCTGATGATGGGGTGTTCCCTGCAGCTGCTGGTAGAGCTGTGCTCAGAGGGCCATGATTCAACGATGGTAATGCAAATGGAATTTAATCGTGAAAAGAGTGAGGCGATACCTTTTGGGAAGACTAACAAGGCAAGGGAGTATACAAAAAATGGTGAGCCCCTAGCAGGTGCAGAGGATCAGAGGTACACTGGTGTATGTGTCCACAGATCCTTGAAGGCAACACGTGGTTGAGGTGGTTAAATATTGGGATTTTTGCTTTTGTTAGTCAAGGCATTGGAAGTTATGATGGAGCTGTGTAAGATATGAGTTAGGCCACAGCTGGAGCACTGTGTGCAACTCTGGTCACCAATGTAGAGGAAAGATACGATTGCGTGAGAGAGGGTGTAGATGCAATAAGCCGGAAGTTGCCTCGACTGGGAGCATTTCAGCTATGAAAAGAGGTTAGATAGGTTGTTGTTCTTTTCGTTAGAGTGAAGAAGGCTGAGTGGGAGTGGGGTTGGGGGTAGGATGGCTGTGTACAAAGTTCTGAGGGGCACAGTTAAGGAGGGAAGGGAGAAACCTTTCTCCTTCATAGAGGGATCAATGAGCAGGGGCACATTTTTAAGGTAAGGAACGGGAGGTTTGGAGGGAATTTGAGGAAAACATTTTTCACCAGAGGGTGGTGGGAATCTGGAACTCACTGTCTGTAAGGGTGAGAGAGGCAGAAACCTGCTGAACATTGAAGAACTATTTAGACGGTCATTTGAAGAGAGTGCACACACAAGGCCAAGAGCTGGGAAATGGGATTAGAACAGATGGACGTTTGATGGGGTGGTATGGACACGATGGGCTGAAGAGCCTCCTTCCATGATGTTACTTACTGGTCTTGCTGTGCTTCGGGGAGTTTCTCCTTCTGTGAGAGAACCCACTCCTCAACGTGAGACAGGGAAGCTCTTGGTTGTGGATCCAGATAGTCAGTCCCAGGGTGGGAGCCCCCATTGACTTGAAGGTCTCTGTCCTGGATCCCGCTGGTGGGAGTGGGAGGAGGGACATGCTGTAGCTGGGGCGGGGGGCTGAGCTGCCTGTGAGTTTGGCCTGTCTGCAGTTTCACTTCACTCAGGGACCTCAGCTGCTGCCTTGGGCCTGAGATTACAGCAACCTGCAGGGACTCAGAGCTGTGACCATTCTCCCCGTCCCGGAGCAAGGTGCAGTTTGTGAAATCTTCAAAGCTGTAGTACCGCTGTTCCTGAGGAAGACGCTTTGAGGCGATGCTGTAAAAATAAACAAAAAGGTCAAGAAACTGATGGTGAATTGGGCACAATGGTTCAAAGTGAACTCCCAGGCATGCTCAGATGATAAAACACAATCTATTACTCAATGTAACTGGATACAGAGGGTGGGGTGTCAGTGAACAGCTGACTGCCTCCATTTCTTGTACTTTTGATGGTCCAGTCCTAGGCTTAGTCCCGGAGTCAGAGAGATCTGTAGCACAGAAAAAAAACCTTTTGGCTCATTGCATCTGCACCAGTCAAAAACAGTCCCTTAACTATTCTAATCCCATTTCCCAGCCATTGGCCCATAGCCTTGTACACTGTGGCATTGTAAATGCGCATCTAAATACTTCTTCAATGTTATGAGGGTTTCTGTCTCTAGCACCCTCTAGGCAGGGGGTTTCAGATTTCCAACACCATGGGGTGAGATGGCTCTTCCTCCCATCATCTCTAAACCTCCTGCCCCTTCCCTTAAACCTAGCCCTCTAGACACTGATACCTCCACCAAGGTTCCTTCAGACAGAGGTTCCTTCCTGTCTGTGCTTCCTCTGCACACCCTGCTTTGTTAGCTTTAAACAGCAAACACCTTCTGTCACATGTGCTTCCTCCTCTCAATCCTGTTTCATTTTCACATTAGTCATTGTCCTGATCCCCATTCCAACTATCCAACAATTCCAGCGGTTAGGAAGGTAAATGCGATGTTAGCATTCACTTTGAGAAGGCTAGAATACAAGAGAAGTGATGCACTGGCGAGGCTGTATTGGGATCTGGTCAGACCGCATTTGGAATGTTGTGAGCAGTTTTGGGCCCTGTAGCTGAGGAAGGATATGTTGGCATTGGAGAGGGTCCAGAGGAGGTTTACAAGAATGATCCCGGGGATGAAGGGCTTGTCATATGAGGAGCAGTCGAGGACTCTGGGTCTGTACCAGATGGAGTTGAGAAGGTTAGGGGATGGGATTCTGACTGAAACTTATAGAATACTGAAAAGCCTGGATAGAGTGGATGTGGAGAAGATGTTTCCATTGGTAGGAAAGACTAGGACCCAAGGGCACAGTCTCAGAGTGACAGGAGGACCCTTTAGAACTGAGATGAGGAGGAATTTCTTCAGCCAGAGGGTAGTGCCTGTGTGGGCCTCATTGCCAGAAAGGGCTATGGAGGCCAAGTTATTGAGTGTATTTAAGACAGATGTAGATAGTTTCTTGATTAGTTAGGGGATCAAGGCTTATGGAGAGAAGGCAGGAGAATGGGGTTGAGAAACATAGCCATGATCGAATGGCAGAACAGACTCGATGGGCTGAATGGCCTAATTCTGCTCCGATATCTTATGGTCTTATGGACCACAGTCATAATTTAAGGACACAAGGTAGGCCATTTCAGACTGAGATGAGGAGAAATGTCTTCACCCAGAGAGTGAGGAGCCTGTGGAATTCACTGCCTCAGAAAGCAGTTGAGGCCAAAACATTAAATATTTTCAAGAAGGAGATAGATTTGTTCTAAAGGAATCAAAGAGTATGGGGGTAGAAAGCAGGAATGGGGGACCGAGTTGGGTGATCAGCCATGATCATACTGAATGGCCTACTCCTGCTCCTATTCTCTATGATTTTATGTGCCTGTGCTCACTGCATCTTCACAACAGCTTTCTGTTCTGGTTTGAGGAACTCCGCTCCAGTTCTCTGTATTTCAAGCTCCCACTGTTTAAAAAGATTCTGTCTGTCTATTCCTGCTGCTGTATTCGATCATTTGATGCTCTGTCCATGACAGTGTTAGCTGCTCTCTTTATCCTCGATATCCCTGTGTGCCCCCTCCCAGCTCCTTCCCTTTCGCTGTGTACAAACAGTGAATGCCCTCCATTACCCTCAGCCCTTTATTGAAGTTATTTTCAGGTCCTGGGGAGTCCTGAAGCTGCAGAATAAAACCTGCAGCATGGGATCTTTGTCTGCACTCACTCCAGAGCGGAAATTGCTGGGTATTTTATGGAGTTTGACATTCTAACCCTGTGTTATCCATTCAGTTCCCTGAGGCCTGAACTTTGGTGGGACAGTCTGAAATATTTAATCAAACTACAGGATTAAATGAGAAGGGGCAGTTCCCTTTAGGACTCAAGGAAGGGGTTTGTGATCCTTCACAATTTATCAGTGAGAGGTTCTGAGTGTTTCCATACTTGATTTGTTCAGATTCCACACGTGCTGATTGGCTCAGAGCTCGGATCCAGCCATTCATATCCTCCTGGGTGTCAGCACTGAAGTAATAAGTTCTCATTCCTGGGTGTTCTGCCTATTGGCCAGAAGGTCAACAATAAAAATGAATCAACTTTTCATTCCCGAATGTTTTTCTTGTCTCTCTTTCTGCTCTAAACCTCCCATCACAGCTTTTTAAAACAAAGTCAAGTATTGTCACTTCACCTGGGATCGTCTCTCTGGGATTGTAAGATCCTAGTGGGAGAGGAAGTTGATTTAGAATCTCCACCCAGAGGCTGCCCATTCTCCAAAGTTACAGACATTGCCCATAGATCCTCAGACAGCACTTTCCAAACCCATATGTAAAAGGACAAGGGCAGCAGATACATGGGAACACCAGCCCCCTGCAAGTTCCCCTCCAAGCCACTGTCCATCCCGACTGGGAAATATATCGCCGTTCCTTCACTGTCGCTGGGTCAGAATCCTGGAACTCCCTCCCTAATGGCATTGTGGGTCAACCCACAGCAGGTGGACTGTAGCAGTTCATGAAGGCAGCTCACCATCTTCTCAAGGGGTATCTAGCAGCAGGCAATAAATGCTGGGCCAGCTAACAATGCCTAGGTCCCAAGAATGAAAGCACACCCAGGAACAGCTTGGGTAACGTGGCACCAATGTCACAGTCTACCAGGAGAGGATGATTATCCTGGTTATATCTGGCCCCAATTCTTTTGCAATATCTGAGACTGAGAGTCATTTCTGTTAATTGCTACGCTTCACTGCACAATGTGTTTACAACCAAAGGCACCCCCTGCTCCCTCCACTCTCCCAGCCCTACAGTCAAGCAAAGCCCTTTCCCCCTCTGAGGCACAATTATGTCAACTTCCACCAAATGTTTTCAAATCAAAGTCAGAATTGTCCTCAACCTTGAAAGTGAATTTCCGTGTTATCCGATCCTGTGGTCCAACAACAGAGACGATATAACTTGGCATCGGAATACTGCCCAGGATTCTCTCTTCCCGACTGTCTGTGGAGCACAAGGTAAAGAGAATTAACTTCATCTAGTTACCTTGCCCCAACATAGGTCCCTTACCCCAGTGATGATCTTACCCTGAAATCACACTAAGGCAGAAGTCACGCAATACCAATGCAGAGCAGCAATTGGATGGTGACTGGACAGTGATTGGCTGTAAATGGACAGTACAAAACCAGGAATTGCTGCAAAAGCTCAGCAGGTCTGGCAAAATCTGTGAAGAGGAATCAGAGTTAATGTTTCAGGTCGAGTGGCCCTTCCTGAGAACCCAGAACCCAGTTCTGAGGAAAGATCACTTGACCCAAAACATTAACTCTGATTTCTCTTCACAGATGCTACCAGACCTGCTGGGCTTCTCCAGCAATTTCTGGTTTTGTTTCTGATTTACAGCATTCGCAGTTCTTTCAATTTTTACTTAGTGACGGGACAGTGATTGGATGGTGAATAGACAGTGATTGGATTGCGATTTGCAGTGACAGAACAGTGATTGGATGGTTTTACTGCACAGATCTTAAAAAGTTTTACAATATCTAGATGACATCATTAAACCTGATCTTTTACTATGAGATCTCCAACTTAAACTTTGGTCGATCTGTCAGTCAGCCAATTAGTTAATCCGCTATGTATATAATGTGATATAACACGGGGTGTAATGTTAACCTGAGGTGTCATATTAGTGGATTTGGTTAGTTGTTAATAAGCTTCCAGATATCTGTCTCAACACAGCCCTGATACTCTGTAATTCATGTTACATTGGCTGTACAAGGAAAACAGCATCATATCAGTGGACAGTAATTGGGCACACACAGTTACCTCTGTAATAAAACAAACAGAAATCCGACAGCACAAACCATCTTCTCTTCCACAGTTTAAGTCCAGAGCTATCCTGAAACAGAACACAAACATTTTGGCTCATAAATGTAGTATGTCAGTACCTACAGCACATGGCACACTGAATCATCACTTTAAACAAAATATAGGAGCAAATTACAGCAAATGCTGCAATCTGGAATAAAAACAACAAAAGCTGGAGATCACAGCAGGTCAGCCAGCACCCATGGAGAAGGAGACAACAAGGTGCAGGGCTGGATGAACACAGCAGGCCAAGCAGCATCATAGGAGCAGAGAGGCTGACGTTTCGGGCCTAGACCCTTCATCAGAAAAGGGGGAGGGGAAGGGGGTTTTGAAATAAATAGGGAGAGAGTGGGAGGCGGATAGAAGAGGGATAGAGGAGAGGATAGGTGGAGAGGAAACAAACAGGTCGAAGAGGCGGGGATGGAGCCAGTAAAGGTGAGTGTAGGTGGGGAGTTAGGAAGGGGATTGGTCAGTCCAGGGAGGACGGACAGGTCAAGGGGGCGGGATGAGGTTGGTCGGTAGGAGATGGAGGTGCGGCTTGAGGTGGGAGGAGGGGATAGGTGGGAGGAAGAACAGGTTAGGGAGGCAGGGACGAGTTGGACTGGTTTTGGGATGCGGTGGGGGGAGGGGAGATTTTGAAACTTGTGAAATCCACATTGATACCATTGGGCTGCAGGGTTCCCAAGCGGAATATGAGTTGCTGTTCCTGCAACCTTCGGGTGGCATCGTTGTGGCACTGCAGGAGGCCCAGGATGGACATGTCGTCTGAGGAATGGGAGGGGGAGTTGAAATGGTTCGCGACTGGGAGGTGCAGTTGTTTATTGCGAACCGAGCGTAGGTGTTCTGCAAAGCGGTCCCCGAGCCTCCGCTTGGTTTCCCCGATGTAGAGGAAGCCACACCGGGTACAGTGGATGCAGTATACCACATTGGCAGATGTGCAGGTGAACATCTGCTTGATGTGGAAAGTCTTCTTGAGGCCCAGGATGGACATGTCGTCTGAGGAATGGGAGGGGGAGTTGAAATGGTTCGTGACTGGGAGGTGCAGTTGTTTATTGCGAACCGAGCGTAGGTGTTCTGCAAAGCGGTCCCCGAGCCTCCGCTTGGTTTCCCCGATGTAGAGGAAGCCACACCGGGTACAGTGGATGCAGTATACCACATTGGCAGATGTGCAGGTGAACATCTGCTTGATGTGGAAAGTCTTCTTGGGGCCTGGGAGGGGGGTGAGGGAGAAGGTATGGGGGCAGGTGTAGCACTTCCTGCGGTTGCAGGGAAAAGTGCCGGGTGTGGTGGAGCTGGAGGGGAGTGTGGAGCGGACAAGGGAGTCATGGAGAAGGAGAACAAGTTAATGTTTTGAGTCTAGATGACTTATCATCAGAGCTGAATTCAAAACAAAATGACTTTTTAATAAATGGGAGATTGACATTGATCTATTCACCAAAATAACCTCAAGAGGGCCCACTCTCACTGGGGTACAGTCCCCGAAGGGGCTGACTCTCACTGGGACACAGTCCCCGAAGGGGCTGACTCTCACTGGGACACAGTCCCCAAAGGGGCTGACTCTCACTGGG
>NC_063368.1:20819001-20820139 GCF_021869965.1 Rhincodon typus
GGGGCTGACTCTCACTGGGATACAGTTCCTGAAGGGGCTGACTCTCAGTGGGATACAGTCCCTAACGGTGCTCACTCACTGGGATACAGTTCCTGATGTTGCTGACTCTCACTGGGATACAGTTCCTGAAGGGGCTGACTCTCACTGGGATACAGTTCCTGAAGGTGCTGACTCTCACTGGGATACAGTTCCTGAAGGTGCTCACTCCCACTGGGATGCAGTCCCTGTAGGTGTTGACTCTCACTGGGATACAGTCCCTGAAGGTGCTGACTCTCACTGGGACACAGTTCCTGAAGGTGCTGACTCTCACTGGGATACAGTCCCTGAAGGTGCTGACTCTCACTGGGATACAGTTCCTGAAGGTGCTGACTCTCACTGGGATACAGCCCCTGAAGGGGCTGACTCTCAGTGGAATGCTGTACGTTTTGGTTCTTTGGGCCTTGCTGCATACTTTCTGATTGAGCCAGCGGTTGGGGAGGAGGAGGGGGTGGAATCTCTCATTCTGAACTGTGTCTGAGTGTTTCTTGGTGTCATTGCTGCAGAAGACAAAACCTCCCCCCTCCCCACCCTCCTATCCCTCCTACCCTCACTGCCCTTTGCTCTCTCAACCTCCCTCCTCCCCCATCCCACCCTCACCTTTCCCTCCCACCCACCATCACCTCCCTCCTCCCCTCTCCCTACCCTGACCTCCCTCTCCAGAGACCCCTACCCTCAGCTCCTCGTCCATTTCCCCATCTGATCTCCCCACCCCGTACCTGTTTGTAGAGCCAGCCTCGGATCACTGTCGTTGAGTTGGGATCACGTTTTATTGCTTGTTCTCTCTTTGCAAAAGTGTGAACTTTCTTCACTCCCCGCACAGGCTGAACAACAAGAAATCCACATTTAAATGGAGTTGGTCAATTCACTGCCTTCATCACAGGCCCCAGCTCCGCAGGAGCAAGCTATCAGCCTGCAGCTGGTTCAGAAGAATCATACTGGGACTAAAAGAGTTAAATTCACAGGCTGAGGGGCTGAATGGCCTCCTCCTGTCCTTGTGTAACAGGCTCAAGGGGCTGAATGGCCTCCTCCTGTCCTTGTGTAACAGGCTCGAAGGGCTGAATGGCCTCCTCCTGTCCTTGTGTAACAGGCTCAAGGGGCT
>NC_063368.1:20820639-20820732 GCF_021869965.1 Rhincodon typus
TATATACACTGGAATACAGTCCCTGAAGGTGCTGAATCTCACTGGGATACAGTCCCTGAAGGTGCTGAATCTCACTGGGATACAGTCCCTGAA
>NC_063368.1:20820742-20851204 GCF_021869965.1 Rhincodon typus
CACTGGGATACAGTCCCTGAAGGAGCTGACTCTCACTGGGATACAGTTCCTGAAGGTGCTGACTCTCACTGGGACACAGTCTGTGAAGGAGCTGACTCTCACTGGGATACAGTTCCTGAAGGTGCTGAATCTCACTGGGACACAGTCCGTGAAGGAGCTGACTCTCAGCTTGGGGGGGACACAATTCCTACTTTTACCAATGCTCTTGAATACCTACTGTTCACTCCTGCTCCTTGAGATTAATTTGAACCCAGAACTATTTCTTTTTAATGTTTACTTGTGATCTTTGACTCAATTCTGTCTCATCTTCTCTCATGGCTGTCTCTCTGGATAAGGGATTCCCTGTTATATCTCTCTGAACACACAATCTCCTGACTCTGCACTTAAATAGTCTTGTCCCTTGGTGTCAGCCTGTGAGGTTCCAATGGCCTACAGCAGCCTGTGGTGGTTTTTGAGACGGATTGACTGAGTGAGTGACATCTGTTTGTAATCAGATAGTGTACAGACCATTCAAAGATTTCCAAACAATATCGGAAAAGCATGCAGAAGGGTTTAAATTGGAGAGGACGACAATGGCAGAGAGCAGACGGGCAAAAATAAACTGTCTGGGTGTAACTTTTTTGTGGAATCAGGAAGAAATATCATTAACCATAGGAATTCATTCCATATCCTATCCACATCCCTCTCCACATCCTATCCATAGCCCTCATCTACATTTCTGCAACCATATTGCACCATGTCCCTGTTTAGACCCCTGCTCATTTCCAATTCATATTTCCAGCTGTATCCCACATCCAAACCTTATCCCTGTCCATATTTCAACCAAACTCCCAGTCATATCCCAACTATATTCCTATCTATTTCCACATTTATCTGCCCTCCATACACTTGGTCGTACTTCCACCTATATCTCAAACTACATCCCATCCATTTCCTGTGCAATACCCCTGTTCATGTTCCCAATCCAATCCCTATTCTTATTCATATTCACATTCATATATCATCCATATCCCTGGTAATATTCCCAGTCACATCCCTACCCGTATCCACATTCAAATTCCATTCATATCCCCATTACACACCACTACAGTACAAAACCGGAAGCAGGACTACCCACCATGACAGACCAGACCATATAAATTCAGAGTGGGACAGAACAACAGTGCTTCAATGGAGGCTACACAGCACTGACAATGTCACCTAGAACGGAAACAACATTTGCATGAAAACCAGCCAGCTCGGCGAGCCAACCAACAACTCCATATCCCTATCCAGATCATTTGCAATATACCTGTCGATATCCTTCCCGTATGTTTGAAACTGTATTACTGATTATGTTTATTGTCCTTCTTTCTACGGTTTTTTAACTTTGTCTAAAAGTTTTTAAAATTTTTGTGGGTGGCACTGGCTGGGCCCAGCATTTATTCTCATTCCTAGTTGCCCCTCGAGAAGGTGGTGGTGAGCTGCCTTCTTGAACTGCTGCAGCCCATGTGCTGTGGGTTGACCCATAATACCCTTAGGGAGGGAATTCCAGGATTTTGACCCAGCGACAGTAAAGGAACGGCGATATATTTCCAAGTCAGGATAGACAGTGGCTCAGCGGGGCACTTGCAGGGGGTGGTGTTCCCATGTATCTGCTGCCCTTGTCCTTCAAGATGGAAGTGGTTATGGGTTTGGAAGGTGCTATCTGAGGATCTTTGGTGAATTTCTGCAGTTCATCTTGTAGATGGTACACACTGCTGCTACTGAGTGTTGGTGGTGGAGGGAGTGGGATATTTGTGGATGTGGTGCCAATCAAGCGGCTGCTTTGTCCTGGATGGTGTCAAGCTTCTTGAGTGTTGTTGGTGCTGCACTCATCCTGAAAGGGGGGGCATATTCTATCACACTCCTATTGTGTGCCTTGTAGTTGGTGGATAGGCTTTGGGGAGTCAGGAAGCTGACTTTTCTTAAAAATATGGCTTCTTTTTAATTTTGTGGAGTTTGAAGGTCAGTTTCTCTCTGTAAGCTCCATCCAGTTTTCCCGTGCAATTTCACAATGTGCACCTTATTTAAATGTGCACCAGGCATCCACTCTCACCCTATCTTGTTCTCAGCAGCAGCGTTAATTTGTTGGTGCCAGAACCTTATGGCATTTCTCCCACCAAATTAACCTATTGATTCCTGTCTCCTGCTTTTCTCCATTCTTGAATAATGAAGGTTATGTTTGCTATTTTCCAGCCCAAAATTTTGGAAAAGTAAATATTTGATTCCTCACCTCCTTTAAGACCCTACCATGAAGTGCATCACAACCTGAATGATGGTCAGCCCACACTCCATCACTTTACTCAGTCCCACTGTTTCCGTATATTTGAAGCTGTCATTAACTTCACTTAACCACAGATGGTGGGTTGTCCCTTTAGAATTTTTTTAATAGTCGGAATATACATTATTCTGAGTATTCTTAAATATCCCTTTAAATAATTGCAGCTGTTTCTTTATAGATCTATCTCCTAGCCTAGCATCCCAGTTCACTTTAGCTCAGGTTTCGTGCCCACATCATTGCCTTTCCTTAAGTTTATAATACTAGTCTTTGACCCATTCTTCTCCTTTTCAACCTGGAAGTAAAATTCAATCAGATTGTGATCACTACTACCTGGGGGTGCCTTTAATTAATTAATTAATTACTTTGCTCAATACCACATCTAGTATAACCAGCTCTCTGGTGTAACTGGTATAATTCTAGTATAACCAGCTGTCTGGTTGGTTTCACAACATGCTGTTCTAAGAAATTTTCTCAAAAGAATTCTACAAATCCATCTAGGCCAGTACTGCCAATATGATCTTTTTAGTTTATATGTAAATATAAAGTCCCGATGATTATAGCAATTCCTGTGTCATATGTATCGAATATTTCTTCTTGAATCCTTTATCTTACATTATGGTTACTGTTAGGAAGTCTGTAGACCACTCCCACTAGCGATTTCTTTCCTCTACTATCCTTCAACTCTACCTAAACCAGTACCTCAAACTGATCTCCTGAACTAAGGTCAACTCTAATGATTGCACCGATGTCATCTTAGATCAACAGTGCTACCCTTCCACCTTTATGCAGCTTCCTCTTCTTCCATGTTATTCAATGTTCAGAAAGAAATCCTGTTCTCCTGTAGCCACATCTATGTAATAGCTGTCTGATCAGATTTATTTTCTTTAATGTGTGCCTCAGTCTTGTGGACTCTCAGTCAATTGACATGTGACTTGGGTTTTTATCCAGGGATTACCTTTCACGTTGTGCTCCATAATTTGGTGACTAGCTCCCACACAGTCTAAGTTGAACCTCATTCAAAGTCACATTCTCCTGGTTCTAATACGGGTGGGATAGGGCTGCCCTATCCAAATGGGTGTGTCCACCTTCTGAAATAATATGTAACAATATCTCCAACTTAGCCTCCGTATGAGTAGCTCAGAGTTGGAGTTCCTGTACTTTGAAATGTTTAATAGGGTCAAAAGGCTGTGTATCTAGTATCTTGATCATTTCCAGGTACCTCTGTCTGGTTTTATTTCTTTTATCAGATTTTGAGGCCTGTAGTTACAACTGAGCGGTTTGCTCAGCCATTTCCGAGGCCAGTTAAGAGCCAATCAAATCACTGTGGGTCTGGAGTCATATAGAGGACGGACCAGGTGAAAACAGCAGATTTTCTGCACATTAGTAAATGAGGTGGATTTTTACAAGATTCAGCAATGGATTTATGCTCAGGATTAGACTCGGCCTTGTAATGGTGCTGTGGCTTTAAGAGGTTATTTTGTTGTGGTTTTGTTTTGAAGAGAGGTTTTAAAGTAGAGGTATCGAGTAGTCTACTCAAACCACTGGAGACACCTTTTGAAGCTTTGGTTTATTTTTAAAGTTGGAGCAATAGAAATAGCCTGAATAGGCAGAGCCAGGATCTTTAGGTTAGCTTTCAGCAGAAGCTGCTAGGGTTGGGAAAAGTTGCCACATCTCTCTTTGCTACAGCTGAAAGCTGGAGTTCTCTCTCTGCCATAATTGCCTTTTGATGTTCTTTCCTCCTGGATTGGAGAACTGTATGTGAGACAATCAGTTTCTGAATTTGCCTTTTGCCAAGGGAGTGTTTATGGGATGCTGCAATATTGAAACAGTTAATTAGTATTAGTTACTCTATCTATTATTCTGTTAAGTTTTCCAATTACTTCTTTCTATTGTTGTATTTTAACCATAGTGGGTGAATAAAGTGGGTTTTGCTTTAAATCCATTAGTTTGACCAATTGAATTGCATCAGGAATGCTTTACATTCACCTTTAAAGTAAGAAAACATTAGGGTCTAGGTTATCTTCTGAATATTTTGAAGGGGTTCGACCTGTTCTATAACAGGCCCCAGTTGCAGATTTTTTATCAAATTCAAATTTCACCACCTGCTGCAGGGACATTTGAATCCACGTTCCCAGAGTATTAACCTGTTGCCTCCCCACTCCCCCGCTTAATGTCTGACACACAA
This sequence comes from Rhincodon typus, assembly GCF_021869965.1. Lineage (NCBI taxonomy): Eukaryota > Metazoa > Chordata > Chondrichthyes > Orectolobiformes > Rhincodontidae > Rhincodon > Rhincodon typus. The sequence continues at coordinate 20,825,230 of NC_063368.1, forward strand.
GTAGCCTGAGTTGTATCTTCACTAGGTTGACATCAAATTTTTAAGTATACATGACACTGCTTCTGGGATACATCAGAAACTGTGCTCACAGTGAGCTTCTGTCTCAGTTTGCTTTGGGGTTTGTGTTCACAATGAGCTTTGCTTTTGAAAATTCCTATCCAAGTTGACTGCTTTATCTCAGGATATAAGTGTTAGTGTCGAGCATCTGGAAATTCTGGAAATTCTCCAAGGCCTATACAGTAATTCGAATTATCTATGTCCAATTTCCATGAGATTACACAACAGGTTTAAATTCCCAGGAGAACATCATCAGCACCAGTTACTCACATTCCCAGCCTGCTTTAAATAATCCAGCTATACTCTCCAAATCTTTCAAAAGATTCCCAAAAATATACAACACAGAAACTGGCCATTTGTTCTAATTTGTTTGTGTTGCTGGTCATCAGGAATGCATCTTCTCCAATCTATTAACTCTTCCCATCCTCTCCTATATGCCTGGATTTTATCTCCCTATAAGCATGGCGATGTTTATAATTTGTCTGTTTGTTCCAAACTGTCCATATGAGAGTGAGTTCCATATTCTCACTTCACTGTAGTATCATGTATTATTATCTTTTGGAAATTTTAAAGGAAAGGTGAAATAGGTGTGTGGTTTCAGTTCTGTGAAGGTACTTTATTTTTAAGAGGCCAGAAAGTAATTTGGAACAGTGATTTAAAGACAGCATTTCCAAGAAGGCATGTGATTTAAGTTACGTACCTAGTAGGATAACTGATGAGGTGTTTATAAAGTTGAACTTTTATGTCATAAAGAGAGAACAGGCCAGGGACCATTAGTTTTGAGTTAAGTCCGGAATCAAGTTTCAGATTATAGAATTATTTCTCCAGCAAAAGGGTTTTAGTTTCTGAAGTTTCCAAGTTGTGTCGAGATTTTCAAGCTGTCTTAATTGAAAAGAGATTAAGGTTAGCGGAGCTGGAGAGAGATCTCCAGGCTGTAGTCTCTAAAACATAGATTACAATCAACCAGTCAATTGCAGAGTCCCTGACAGTGAATCTCACTGTCTGCCCACATTCCCTCATCCTGTGTGTGTGGGTCATTGAGCTGGTCCAGGACAGCAGCTTGCAGACAACATGCTCTTGATGGGCATTTCCATGTGGCATCGTGCTCCAGTTTGGTTCAGGCAGACTTTAATTGCAGGGTAAAGTGAGGTGGCAATGCAACAAATAAAGAAGAAATATACTAGGAACTGATATGTGAAGTCAGTTTATTACAATATTAGAAACAAAGGAGGCTATTCAGCCTCTCAATTCATGTAGACTCTCTGCACGAGCAGTTCAGCTGGTTCCACTCCTCTGCCCACTCTTTGTTGACCCTGCAGTTAATTTTTCTTCAGCTGCTTATCTAAAATGTCTGTGCAGCTTGAAGGCACTTACAGCAAATATTGCTGCATTCTACATCCAATATCCAACAACACAAGCTGACCTGGGGCCCTGGAAATAAACCACAGCACTAACCTCCCCTATCTCCAGCAGCAACTTTCTGGAGAATCCAGAAACATGGGTCCAGAGACTGACCAGCAGTGACCAGCAGCAGAGTGACCAGCAGAGTGATCAGTAGTGACCAGCAGCAGAGTAACTAGTGGCAGAGTAACCAATGACAGAGTGACCAGCAGCTGAGTGACCAGCAGCTGAGTGACCAGTGGCTGAGTGACCAGCAGCTGAGTGACCAGTGGCAGAGTGACCAGCACAAACTACAGGATGAAGCAATAATGAGGAAGGATGGAATGGGACCATCTAAAAAGAAAACAAAATCATACAACTTGAACTTGGAATGCGAAATTTCTGTTTACAGCTGTAAAAGATAAGAGCATTTGCCTTATATGTCACCCAAATATACTGAATTTAAAAAGGGGAACTTGGAATGATACTGTACAACCATGAATCAGACAAAGGATGCTGAAAATCTGAAAAGCTGAACGCCATTTTGAAAACTCAATAGTCATTTCTTTTCTAAAGAGGCAGAAACAGGTAAGTTTGCACTAAAACATCATTTCACGATTGCCAGCTTCTGACAAAAGACAAGAAATCATTTACAGATAGTGAGGTAATTAAAGAAGCAATGACCATGATCGATGGCTCTTTATTCAAAGATTTGAAGAACAAAGAAGAAATAATAACAGCCATCGGGAACATGTCCCATGGTGTGTCCACAGGAGCATGGCCATAGAATCTTTGTTGGAAAAGGTCTTCAGTAACTACAGGTGGACCTGAAGGACTGTGAATAATTCTCACTGCATTTAGATGAATCCATTGCTGTGACTGACAAGGTCCAGCTGATTAGTTTTGTGTACGTGCTTTTTATGGACATAAGAACTAAAGAGAATCTTCTCCCCCTTAAAGAGAAAACAATGAGTGAGGATCTCTACAACAAACCTACAACAGGTCCGTGCTTGTGAAAAACATTCCAAACAAAAAACTAGTTTCCATCACAAACTGATGAGGCACCAGCCCATCTTGGCACAAGTACAAACTTTGCTGTATTTTGCAGAAATGACACTGATTTTCCTCCTTTTGTCGATTGTCATTGTATAATCCAGCAGCAAGCATCAGTGAGTAAAGTTATTTACCCTTCTCCTATAATGAAAGTTCTTGTTAAGATTATAAGCTCAATATGAGCAAAAACCCTTCAGCACCACTTGTTTGGATCCTAACTCAACAAACTCAACAAGCTGCCAATGGTCAATTAATCCTTCAGGTTGATGTGAGGTGCTTTAGTCAAGGGAAGCTCCTGCAAAGATTTTTAGATCTGATTCCTAAATCCATGAATAAAGTGTGTAGTGAACTGTCAGACAAAGAGTGTTTGCTTGACTTTGGATTCCTTACAGACAAAATATTAAAACTGAACAAGCTGAACCGTGAACTGCAAGCAAAGGACAGAGACTTAACAACACATGATCAGTGCTGTGAATATATTTAAATTGAAACTTGGCCTGTGGTCATCCCAACTTAAAAAGAAAACACTGCAACACTTCCTGAGCCTGGAGAAACTACTGGAAAAAGAATCAAAGATGAAGAAAAATGGTTCAACTGAGAAAATGTCTGCATACCTGAGGAAGTTAACAGGGGAATTCAGATAGAATTACACATAGTCGTAGAGTCAACAGCACAGAAACAGACACGTGGATCCAACCCTCCATGCTGACCAGATATCTTAAACTGATCTAGTCCCATGTGCCAGCATTTGGCCCATATCCCTCTAAACCCTTTCTATTCATATACCCATCCAGATGCCTTTTAAATGTTGTAATTATACCAGCCTCCACCACTTAAGGGGAGGCAATGGCCTCGTGGTATTATCGCTGGACTGTTAATGCAGAAACCCAGATAATGTTCTGGGGACCAGGGTTCAAATCCTGTCACAGCAGATGGTGGAATTTGAATTCAGTAAAACATTTGGAATTAAGAATCTAATGATGCCCATGAATCCATTGCCGATTGTTGGAAAAACCCATCTGGTTCACTAATGTCCTTTAGGGAAGGAAACTGCCATCCTTACCTGGTCTGGCCTACATATGACTCCAGACCCACAGCAATGTGGTTGACTCTTAACTGCTTCTGGGCAATTAGGGATGGGCAATAAACGCTGCCTGGTCAGTGACACCCTCATCCCACGAATGAATAAAGAAAAAAAAAACTTCTTCTGGCAGCTTGTTCCATACACGCTCCACCCCTCTGTGTGAAACCATTGCCCCTCAGGTCCTTTTTAAATCCCTCTCACCTTAAACCTATGCCTCTAGTTTTGGACTCCCCTACCCTGGGGAAAAGATCTTGGCTATTCACCCTATCCATGCCCCTCATGATTTTATATATCTCTATAAGGTCACTCCTCAGCCTCTGACACTCCAAGGAAAACAGCCCCAGCTTATTCAGCTTCTCCCAATAGCTTAAACCCTCCAATCTTTTAAAGTGGAAGATTACCTTGGCCCCACATATATCTGTGAGACAGCATTCTCTCAGCTGCACAGAATCAAGTTCAAGTGTCTACGTCAGAGAGAGCCATTTGATGGACTGTATATGATTAGCAGCTCAAACTACAACCTAGATGTCAAGGCACTGGCAGATAATGTGCAGTAACCCATGTCAGACTGATATTTGGTGAGTAGAGGACAAAGTGAATAATTATATACACTTGCTTTCAGGTTTATATGGGACTGGAAATAAACTTTTATTCCATATTTTCTTCAGGGCAGATCCTCGGTTACACTTAAATTCAAAAAGTGCTTAAGGAAAGGGCTTCAGATTAGTGCCGTATGCCAACAGAACTAGAAAGAGTCAGTTAAATAATAAATTAATGTGTTAGGTAGGAGTAGCACTTCATTGGGTTCAAGTATCTGCAAAGGATGTCGCAGGGAAACAGATTGAAACTTCCAAAAAAAAGAGAAATTGCTGGAAAAATTCAGCAAGTCTGGCAACATCTGTGCAGAGAAAGCTGCCAGGCTGCTGAGCTTCTTCAGCAATTTCTGTATTTGTTTCCACATCTGTACTTGTTTGTTTTATTTTGTTTTAGTTTGAAATTAAGTTGAGATGGAAATTTACCATCAAACCCACCCAGGACAGGGGCAGCACCGCATTAGGTACAGAGTAAAGGTTCCTTCGCACTATCCCATCAAACACTGTGAGGACAGGAACAACACCGGATTAGGTACAGAGTAAAGCTCCCACTACACTATCTCCATCAAACACTGCAAGGATGGGGACAGCATGGGGTAACATACAGAGAAAAATATCTTTCTACACTTTTAAACAGGAAATAAAGCTCTACTCATTCTTTGAAATGGAAAGTAAAGCCCCCTATACTCTTTTGAACTGAAATTAATGCTTCCTCTACACAGTCCCCCCATCAAACACTCCAAGGACAGGGACAGCACCGGGTTAGATACAGAGTAAAGCTCCCTCTACACTGTCCCCCATCAAACACTCCCAGGACAGGGACAGCACAGGGTTAGATACAGAGTAAAGCTCCCTCTTCACTGTCCCCCATCAAACACTCCCAGGGACAGGGACTGCACAGGGTTAGATACAGAGTAAAGCTCCCTCTACACTGTCTGCCATCAAACACTCCCAGGACAGGGACAGCACGGGGTTAGATACAGAGTAAAGCTCCCTCTACACTGTCCCCCCTCCATCAAACACTCCCAGGACAGGGACAGCACGGGGTTAGGTACAGAGTAAAGCTCCCTCTACACTGTCCTCCATCAAACACTCCCAGGGACAGGGACTGCACGGGGTTAGATACAGAGTAAAGCTCCCTCTACACTGTCCCCCATCAAACACTCCCAGGGACAGGGACAGCACCGGGTTAGATACAGAGTAAAGCTCCCTCTACACTGTCCCCCATCAAACAATCCCCGGACAGGGACAGCACGGGGTTAGGTACAGAGTGAAGCCGCCTTAAATCAAAGCTCGCTGTACAAAGAAACCTCCAATTCTCTCGAACTCTCAAAGCAGGCGGAATGTGTAAATTTGACCGGGGACGGAGTTCCAGGAAGATCAGATGGATCCATCGGGGGAGTGGATCAGTGACCGAGTCAGCGATCAGAAGCGGAGAATCTGTCAGATTACCGAGCAGCAACGTACAGCTCCACGTCTGAGCCACAACAAAACACTGCCGCCGCCTTGTGTGGGAATAGGAGACAACTGAAAGACCAGAGACTGGCCGGGGTGGGGTGTAGGGGAAGGGAGAGAGCGGGAAGGGGAGAGAGGGAGGGGGCTGGGGGAGGGGGGGGGAGGGGGGAGGAGGAGAGGGAGGTGGAAAGGGGTAGGGGGTGAGGTGGAGGACAGAGCGGTCGCTGGCTGAGGAGACGGATCCAGTGAAAGACAGTTGGCAAGGAATGGTCTGCCGTTTGGAATAGGTGGTAACAGCTAGTATTTAACAGAAACTGAAACGGCCAGAAACTCTGCTGTAACGATTTGAAAATGTAAACCGTGACGTTTCACTGAGAGTGAAGGTGACTGCAGAGAAACTTTCCCAGGGAACTGCACAGCAGTCTCCACTGTCTGAGGGTCTAACCAGGGCTGAGCTGTAAACTAGACATAGCACGGAGAGTCTGTGCGGGATATTAGCCCTCAGCTCGACAAAATCCCTCACAGTACTGCCCAAACCTGATGTTTTGTGGGAAACCACAGGCTGTGACCCCGGAACTATCACCTCTCAGTGACCTCCTGTTGTGGCTTGGATCTAGGTAAATGGAAAGGTGTAAGGGAACAACAGTCTGCCTTTAAAGAGGAGATAGTTAGCTACGGTGATAGACAAAGGTTAGGGCAAACAAAACTACAGCTCCCTGAATGATGAGCTGTAGAATGAGAGAGAACAGAAAGAGAGTGTTAGACAGGTATCAGATGAATGGGAAAGTGAGGACCGGGCTGAAAGTGAAAGTTCAGAAGGGGAAGCACAGAAAAGTGGAGCTGATGAGGAGCAGAAAGGAAACCTGGTTACAAAGGACAAGGCTAGGTTGAAATAAATATGTTGTACTTGTCTTCACCAAGAAAAAACAGGCTGCAAAAGTTTGCAATGAAAGAGCAGAGAGACTAGGTGGGAGAAATATTAATAAAGAGGATGTATGAGAAAATCTAATCTAACTCAAAGTTGATAACTTATCAGAAGAAACTGAACAAAGTATTGGTGGAAACTGACCACATCTACTGCTTCTTAAGTAGGGAAGGATGCAAGCAGATTGGAGAATTGTAGCCTGTTTCTTGATTTATATTAATGACAGTGACTTGGCTTTACAGGGTACAGTTACAACAAAATATCATAAGACCATAAGATATAGGAGCAGAATTAGGCCAATCAGCCCATCGAGTCTGATCCATCATTCAATCATGGCTGATATCTTTCTTAACCCCACTCTCTTGTCTTCTCCCCCTAACCCTTGATCCCTTTACCCATCAAAGGCATATCTATCTCTGTATTAAGTGCACTTGATGAATTGGCCTCCACAGCATGCTGCCAGCAATGAGTTCAACAGATTAACCGCCGTCTGGCTGAAGAAATTCTTCTCATCTCAGTTCTAAAGGGTCGTCACTTCATTGATCATAGAATCCGTACAATGTGGTAACAGGCCCTTCGGCGCAACAAGTCCACACCGACACTATCAGCAGCCCACCCAGACCCATCCCCCTAATCTACACATCCCTAAACACTATGGGCAATTTAGCATGACCAATCCACCTAACCTGCACATCTTTGGACTGTGGGAGGAAACTGGAGCACATGGAGGAAGCCCATGCAGACACGGGGAGAATGTGCAAACTCCACACAGACAGTCACCCAAGGCTGGAATTGAACCCAGGTCCCTGACGCTGTGAGGCAGCAGTGTAAACCACTGAGCCACCATGCTGCCCCAACATCACTCTGAAGCTGTGTCCTGGGTTCCCAGTCTCTCCCACTAATGGAAAAATCTTTTCCATGTCCACTATATCCAGGCCTCTCAGCATTCTGTAAGTTTCATTTAGAGATGACACAATATCTGGAAGTGTCATGAACATTCAGGAAGAGTGTGATTGACTTTGTAAGGATATCGACAAGATGGTGGAGTGGGCAGACACATGAAATTGAATGACCATTTTGATAGGAAGAATGAGCAGAGGGAATTTAAGATAAATGACATCATTCTGAATGGATGCAGGAGCAGTGAGACCTAGAGATACATGTGCACAAACTGTTGACGGTTGCAGAGCACATTGAGAAAGTAGTTACTAAGGTATGGAAATCAACCCTGTTCTTTACAAATAGAGTGTAGTAACAAGATAGATATGAGGACCCTCTATAAGATGTACATTTGACTTGAAGATTGTGTTCAGTTTGGAGCACTGTATTTAACAAAGATGTATAGGTTCTAGAATGCATGGAGAAAAACAAAGTTGCAGGAATGAGGAACCTCAATGATGTGGATAGATTGGAGAAGCTGGGACTGTTTTCCATGGAGCGGAGCAGACTGAGAGGGGTTTTGATAGATGTATCCAGAACCATGAAAGATCTGGATAGAGCAGACAAGGAAAAGCTATAGAACCTGACGACACAGAATGTAGGGCACAGTGTTTGGGGAGAATCGTTTTCACCCAGTGAGTGTTTTGAGCTGCCAAAGGAAGTTGTAGATGCAGGCACAATTAGAACATTTAAAAGACATTTGGACATGTACATGGATATGAAAGGTTTAAAGGAATATGGGCCAAACGTAGACAAATGGGATTAGTTCAGTTAGGATATTTGGTCGGCAGGGACGAGTTGGGCCGAAAGGCCTGTTTCTGTGTGACTCTATGACTGTCCTCGGCTGGAGACAAGGTCCGTGGTGGCTCTGGAATGGAGTTTTTTAATATATATCGGAGAAGAAAGGGTGGTCTCCCGGGACAAGGCAGCAATGACTGCGGGACTGGAATCCTCTCCCTAAGGGCGAGCACGGGCATAATGGGCTGAACGGCCTCTTGCGTGAACCAATCAGCCAGGGCACGGGCGGTTCCTGTGACGTATAACGTGACGTAATGAAAGGGCGGTGACTCGGTCGTGATTGGTTGAGGATTACGTCAGCGGCCAGAATAAAAAACAGATTCCGCGAGAAACCCGAACAGAACGATCCCACTACAGCCAGAAATCTACCGACAGACAGCGATCCCACAGCCAGAGATCCACGGACAGAGAGCGATCCCACTACAGCCAGAGATCCACCGACAGACAGCGATCCCACAGCCAGAGATCCACCGACAGAGAGCGATCCCACAGCCAGCCGGCAATCCACCAGGAGGGATCCTATTGTCGGAGATCCACCGACAGCGATCTAGCCAGAAAGAGATCTGTACGAGCTCCCTTACAACCGGGGATCCACCAAGAGATTCATCGAGAGATACCTATCCCCACAATGATCCATTGAGAGTGATCCAGATGCAGGTACAGAGGCCAAGGAGATCCCGAGGGACAGAGCCGGAGCCGGAGAGAGCGAGAGTGGCCCCGACGCTGAGTATGGCCCCCGCCCGCAGCCCAAGCCCAAAGGCCAGAGCTATGACCTTCCGGAACCCGCTGGAGAGCGGCTGACAGCGGCAGCCTCAGGTACCCGGAGCCGGGGCCATCCGGGGAGAGGGCTGGGCTGGGCTGGGCTGGGATCACTGTCTACCAGCACAGGTTGGATGGGCAGAATGAGCTCTGATCGGAGGCAGGGAGGAAAGGGGAGGGGGTGAGGTCTCTGATGGATGAATTGGTTATTAAACGTGATCTAATTCTTTTCTTTTGCAGTTGAATCTCGGGCCATTGACCCAGTCAGCAGTTTGCAGTTACCCCAGTTGTGGAGGTTACATTGGTGTTTCTATACAAACCCTGGGAAATTCAGAGATGGTTCGGATAAGCAACCTCAGTTACCCACAGTGGGGACACAGCAGTAAGAAGATGCCAGCCATGCAGAGAGAGACCTCCTTCCCTGAGGACCCCCTGCCCCTGAGAATGGAAGCTACCTCAGTTCATCTGCTCATTCTCTCTGCAGCCACTGGGGAGGTGGCTCAGGGAGATCAGAGGGGCATGGAGTCTCTCTGTCAGAAAGACCCAGCTCCCACTTGTACAAATCCATACATACAGTCGATTATTGTACCACTGGTGGAGCAGACTAGTCAGTCAGTGGAGGAGGATGAGGATGATTGGCTTGCTGACTCAGAAGATGATGCCCTGTCTAGGGAGTGGTCCATCGATGGTGAAGATGATTCATTTGATTACGAACAAGAAGCTGATGAAAGTGAAGCCAATGAGCTTTGGAATTCCTTTTTTGACCCTGACCCTTATAATCCTATGAACTTTTCGGCCTTGACTTGGCAGCAGAGCAGAGAAACCAATAAACGGAATAACTATGACTCAAAGCCCTGTGATACACAAGAGGCTGAGAATGATGTAGAGGACTCATTTGATCAAAACACTGATCTCTTTAAGTCACAGAGTTCCTCCGTCTGTGCTGCTAAAAACCGATCCACTGATAACAACAGCAGAAAGGACAGAGACCAAAGTACTGAGCTATCTGAGGAGGGGAATGTACAATGTCCTGGTCCAAAACTACTCCCACTCAACAGTCAAGGCTGTTCCACAACAACTGTGAAACCAAAAACATCCAAGTCCGATGGAAAAACTGTCAAAAAGGTGGGTTTTAGTGATCAAAGGTGTTTATAATTCACCCTTGTTTATGTCTGATGGATATCAGTGTCTTAAGTTGTACTGTATCAGAGTAACCAGATTCTATAGAAATTATGGGAACTTTGGGGAAATTCTGTGGCAATTTAATGTAATGTCATCCGTTCCTGTACCCAGTATCAGCACAGCACTACTTGCTGGAAACCCTTGTGTAGTTCCACAGCTGACCTGTCACTTCCACCACCCCTCGGGTAAACCTCCCCTATAGCAGGGTCAGTAAAGAGGAAGTATTTGTAACAACTGAGTCTAAGCTGAAGTTGTTGAAGTGAGACTGTTTACTAGATCTGTTGTGATGTTGTATAAATACAACCACACGAAAGCAATGACTCAGTCTGAATGACTCAGGTGGCCTGACAGGGTGATTCTCTCACTGAGCTCTTCCTGTTGCTGACATGCCCTGCCTTTAGTTAACATGAAACTTGAATTCATGAGACCAGGATCTCATCATAGAATCCCCACAATGTGGAAACAGGCCCTTCGGCCCAACAAGTCCACACCGTCCCTCAGAACATCCCATTCCCCCTATAACCCAGCTAATCTACAAAGTCCTGGACACTATGGGCAATTTAGCATGGCCAATCCACCTAACCTGCACATCTTTGGACTGTGGGAGGAAACCGGAGCACCTGGAGGAAACCCACACAGACAGTCGCCCAAGGGTAGAATCGAACCCGGGTCCCTGGCACTGTGAGGCAGCAGTGCTAACCAATGAGCCCTGAATTTTTGGGGTTCAAACCTGCTTAGCCTGGAGTGGCTCTGTCAGGTTAAACTAACAGAGTCACTGACTTAGGTGCTCTTGTGGTCGTGTCCCTACCTCTGAGTCAGGAGGCCTGGGTTCAAGTCTCACCTGTGTCATAGACCTGTCATAACTCCAAACAGGTCAATTTAGAAAATGCCTAATACCTAAATCTAAAAGTCCCTGACTCTGCCTAGAGTTTGTTGATATAAAGTAACCATTGTCTCCTCCTGCAGGTTCGATTCTCTCCTGTGGTTACAGTGCATCCAATGATTGTGTGGGATTTCGCCTCTAGAGCTGCTCGAAAGGGTCCATGGGAACAGTACGCACGAGACCGCAGTAGATTCCAGCGTAGGATTGCCGAAGCAGAGGCAGTGATCAGCCCCTGTTTGAATCAGGACCACAGGAACGCTATGTGGAATAAACTAGCTGGAATTTAAACATTCCGGTGTAAACGGGAAGAAAGTTGCAAAGTCAAACACTGACAAATGTTGTCTTCCCATCTGAGATACCAGTCAATGGAAATCTGTTACTTCATAAAAATATAATTGTTATGGAGCCTTAGTAATTTATAGCTTGTGAAAACTCTGCCAATGCAAAATTTTTAAATTATGGCTTTGTTGTACAGTCAGTATTTTATGAATTCGTATGCACTGGGCAGCTGTCACTGGATGAAGAATAAGTTATTATATATTATTTAATTTTATGCTTTTTTTTCAAAAATAAATTTTTTTGTCTTTTTAATAACTGATAATGATTGATTTCTCTTTCATGTTAAGAGAAGTGAAAATTAGACAAGGATGGTAAGGAACTCTCAGGAAATTCCCACGGCAGAATATTATCAAATATAACGGTATTTGGTTAGTTTAATTGATACGCAGACACACTGCTATCCTAGGCGCGCACACACTTTATTTTACAAACCGTCATGAATCAAAACACACAATTTCAAGCCTTGTGTTAAAATGCTAAAATAAGGTGCATTTTAGAAAAAAAAACAAACACTCTTCTGCAGGACCTGAGAGGAAGAAATGCTGTGAGGGGCGAGCATCTTTAGCAGAACTCCCATCCCTATAATTTCCATCATTATCAGTGTACAGAACTTTAATTTGTTTGTAAAATAATAGAATATTCTAGAACATTGAACAACGCAGACAGGAATCCAGTCATTGCAAGGAGAATGGCAAAAACAAAGTCAGCTAATTACATCAAGAGAGTTCCAGTAATCTTCAAGTGCAATTTAGCAAGGTCACACAGATAACTTAGACAGGGTGGGTGTTAGAGCTTTTCTTAAACCCGACATGCACCATGTTCCCCCCTCCCAAAATAAATCTCAATCACCTTGTGAAATGTTCACCTGTGCGACAGGGAGACCCCAAGGATATTGAAGATAAGCGTCACTTCCACAGCAGTGTAAATGTGACACTTATCTTCACTATCCAGTCTGGATATATTCACTGGTCTGTATATGGGGCTAAACTCAGTCATGGGGAGTGAGATTACAGTATTTAAAATGATAACCAGAGGTGCAAGGAGCTCTAACTCAATATACTTGTATAATTGGCTCACAAATAGAAATAAAATCCTTTCCAAAGGATGAAGACCCTGATTAAACAAACTCTACCGTCACTGAGTAGCTTGAAGGTTATTGAGAAGGGGCAGCGCGGTCTGGCCGTTTCTCTCCGGGATGTGCATCGTGGCTTGGTGCAGCCGGTTGGCCAGCTCGCTGTCCAGGTGCATGGTCCAGTGTCTCCACCTCAGGCTGGACCTGGGCTGGTTCATTCACCGGAGCTTGGACCTCTGAAAGAAAGTCAGAAACGTCAAGTTTACATGAGACAACAGAAACACAACTCTCTTTTACACTGAGGACAGCAAGAAACCTGGCAGAGACATAGGTCATTATCTTCTTTTTGTTGAGACAGTCTCTTGGATCTACTCGGGTTCAATGGATTCTGAGGTCAATGCAGGAGGTGCCTGAGGATTGAGTAAATGAGGTTTGAGGAGGCATGGGCGCGCGCCACAATGTTGGGCAGGTTCACTATTTCTTGACCCTGTCACTGCTTCCAGGATTCCCAACACTAAACCAACTTCACATCAACCAAATTGCAGGTTTTATTCTGTTGAGTGCTAGCACAGTGTTACCACCCCATAGAGAAAATAACTTGTCCTTTCATATTCAAGGCCTATATGTGACTCCAGTCCCACAGCAACAGGAATGACTAACTGCCCTCCAAAGTGGGCCAGTGAAACCCAATGGCCTCATGGTACGTGGGGTGGTAGATAATAAATGTCAGTGATGCCCACATGTGAGAACATACAATGTCCAGCAAGTGTGAGGGGTGCAAGGTAGTGAGGTTTAAAGCAGTTGCGTCAAAATTGCAAAGACCACACTCTCCTGAAACACTGTATACACATTTGGTTTGAATATCACAAACAGGAGACAGACACACCAGGTGAGGGGCAAAAATGAAGCCAGAACTGCAAGGGTACAACAACGAGGAAAAAGGAATGAATGATCTGGTACAGGTCTTAAAACAACAACAAAGGATTTTATAAGGGAGAATTAGAGAAAATATTTCTACTTGCGGGAAAATTAATGGAACTGAGGAAGGACCTTTCACTTGGTGCAGGCTAAATGTGGAACATGTTGCCCTTGGGGCTGGTTTGAGGTGAACAGCTGAGATATGTTTATGGGTGGAGGCCCATGTGGAACAGAAACACCAACATGGAGCAGATGGGCCAACTGGCCTTTTCCTGTGGTGTAAACTCAATGTTATTTTAATTAGTATTGGAGATTTTTACATACCACAAAAACTTGACAGTGTCAGGATACAGAATGCAAGCTGTGGGGACACACAGACTGTACTGGTGTGGTACTGCACCCTGGAGCTACTTCACTGTGAGCCCTGCCTCTCCCTCACTTGCACCACCACTCCCACGCACACGCACACGCACACCACGCCATTCCTTACCTGCATGTGCCTCTGGTTGCTGGAACTTGAGCTGACCTTCAGGACCAGACTGGGGGGCTTCAGCTTTCTGCTGGGATTTCTTCTGCTCCATCTGCAGCAAGGCCTAGGGTTACATGAACAGTCAGATGTGAACCAGTCCAGCTCAAATCAATAACACACAGCTTGTTATAAATCCAATTCTGTCACAGCTTCCAGCTGAAAGAGAGAATTCACTTCCTTATCCCAGGAGATTCCCTGAGAGACCTGGACTCTCTGCAACCACTGGATCAGAGGATCCATTCCCTGCTTCAGGATGGGTCAGCTGATGTCAACTGGCCTCAGGAGAGGAGGTGTTTGCAGCCTTAGATCGCATTAAGGTGGATAAATCCCCTGGGCCTGATCAAGTCCATCCTCAGACATTGTGGGAGGCTAGGGAAGAATTTGCAGAGGCCCTTCCAGACATTTTTGCTTCATCTTTAGCCACTGGTGAAGTTCAAGAATACTGGAGGGTGGCTAATGTTGTTCCATTGTTTAGGAAAGGTAGCAAAGACAAGCCAGGGAACTACAGGCCAGTGAGCCTGATATCAGTGGTAGGCAAGTTATTGGAGGGGATACTGAGAGACAGGATCAACCAACATTTGGATAGTCAAGGTCTGATTAGGGATAGTCAGTATGGATTTGTGCACAGGAAGTCATGTCTGACAAATCTTTTAGAGTTTTTCAAAGAGGTAACCAAGAGGATAGATGACGGTAGGACAGTGGATGTTGTCTATATGGACTTTAGTAAGGCCTTTGACAAAGTCCCGCACGGCAGGCTAATCATGAAGGTTAGGTCGCATAGGATTGGATTCAAAATTGGCTTGATGGAAGGAAGCAGAGGGTGATGGTTGAAGGTTGTTTCTTGGACTGGAGGTTTGTGACAAGTGGTGTGCCACAGTGTTCAGTGCTGGGACCTTTGCTATTTGTAATTTATGTAAGTGATCTGGATATGATGTACAAGGCATGTTTAGTAAGTTTGCGAATGATACAAAATTAGGAGATATTGTTGAGATTGAGGAAGGTTATCAAAAATTACAGGGGGACCTTGATCAGATGGGGAAGTGGGCTGAGGATAGGCAAATGCAATTCAATACAGATAAGTGTGAGGCGTTGCACTTTGGAAAGTCAAACCAAGGTAAGATTTCCATAGTAAATGGTAAGGTCCTGAGGAGTGTTGTGGAACAGAGGGACCTAGGAGTACAAGTACATAGTTCAGTGAAAGGAGAGTCACAGGTAGACAGAATGGTGAAAAAGGCATTTAGCATGCTGGCTTTCATCCATCGAGGCATTGAGTATAGGAGTTGGGACGTTATGTTACAAGTGTATAAGTTGTTGGTGAGGCCGCACTTGGAGTATTGTGTACAGTTTTGAACACCCTGTTCCAGGAAAGACATAGTTAAACTGGAAAGTGTGCAAAGAAGATTCATGAGGATGTTGCCAGGACTAGTAGACCTGAGTCATAGGGAGAGTCAGGATAGGACATTATTCCTTGGAACGTAGGAGAATGAGGAGTGACCTTGTTGAGGTGTATAAATTCATGAGGGGCATAGGTAGGATGAATGTATGTAGCCTTTTTCTCAGGGATGGGGAATTGAAAACTAGAGGGCATAGGTTTAAGGTGAGAGGGGAAAGATTTAAGGAGGACATGAGGGGCAACTTCTTCACGCAGAGAGTGGTGCATATATGGAATGGACTGCCAGAGAAAGTGGTTGAGGCAGGTACAATAGAAACATATCTGGATAGATACATGGACAGGAAGGGTTTAAGAGGGCTATGGACAAATGTGGGCAATTGGAACTAGCTGAGTGGGCACGGTGGTCAGCATGAAGTAGTTTGGGCCGAGGGGCCTGTTTCCATGCTGTATTACTCTATGCCTATCTTTTGGCAAGCAGGTGGGAGGGGGCGGAAAATGGGTTACAGTGGTCGTCGGTTTGGTGGGGGAGGGACAGGGACATACGTGATGCCACCATTGTCAAATTGGACAGAGAGAGAGAGAGCACGAGAGAGAGAGTGTGTGTGACGGGGGAGGAAGAGATAGCAGTCTGTCCCACTGCACTAGTCCTTCGGTTACCTGTTGATATTCTTTCTTCTGGGCGTCCAGTTCGTCCTGCCTTCTCTGTAAATCCTCCTGTTCCTTCCTGAGCTGCTCCACCTTCAGATTGAGTTCAGCCTCCTGCTGGCTCAGCTCCTTCTCATACTGCCGCAGCTCCTCCTCCGTGTAGATCTGAGTTTCATCCAGTGTCTGCCCATCACAAACAGCAAGAGAATAACTGCTCAGGAAGGTCTGAGCACACACATTCCCTGAGGCCATTCACCACAATCTTCACAAACTCCCCAACCTTCATTACCCTCTAACCCAGGTCCCAGCAACATCAACTCAATGCTGTCCCCTCAAACCCTCAGACTGGCCGGACACTGAACCCCATCACAGTCCTGCCACCCACCTCCCCAGGCTGGATACTGACTGCCTCTACAAACCAGAAACTGGCTGCTCCCCCTTGGCCCCTCCTCCCCACACGCAGCAGGACACTGACCTCCCATTCCTCTGGTTCCAGGAATTCTTTCTTCTCTGTGGATTTGAGGAACTCCTCGAGGCTGACTAGCCGATCCTTGTTTGTATCGACCTGTTCATGACCAAGAAACATTTGGGATTATGCTCAGCATGGAGTGTTTGGACTGAACGGTCTGTTCCTGTGCTGTATGACTGTATGAGAGAGTTCCTCGCTGATCTCCAGACATAGTCGCCTTAGCATCACAGGGCTGTGTCTGACTGAGACACTGCTTTGATTTCAAACTTGGAATTTCCCATCACATTGGAAGCTGAAACGATAAGGAGCTTTTACACTGGAAAATAATGAACGCTTTTAAATTCCTGAGGACACAATGAGTTTGACGGAAGAATGATTTGAGGATCAAATCGACCATAATTTGACTGAAGGGTGGAAGATACTGCGAGCGGTCAAACTCAGATTTCTTCTGATGATAAATTCTGCAGCAAGAATAAATTGCACAGGCAACCTCAGCACATCCATTAAACTTTGACTGAATTCACCGTTTATTGGTCTAGACTTATTTTCCTTAAACATCATACACTGACATTCTGGCAAAGTGCTAATTGTGATTACACAATACAATTTTCTTATTAAACTATTCCACCAAGCATCATCACAGGGTCTAAATAAAAACCAAAACAACTGCAGATGCTGTAAATCAGAAACAAAAACAGGAATTGCTGGAAAAGCTCAGCAGGTCTGGTAGCATCTGTGGAAAGAAATCTGATTTAACGTTTTGGGTCAAGTGACCCTTCCTCAGAATTTCTGTTTTCATTTCATCACAGGATCTACTGTCCTCTCCAACACCGCCAACCACCAAATTTCTCACCTCATTCATCACATGCTCCCTCATCCGAAGTCGCTCCTCCTCCATCTCCATCATGTCATCCTCCTCGTTTTTTGGGTCATACACTTTCTCCAGCTTGGTGTGTTTGTGGGGGGAGAAGGAGAGAGCCATGGCTCAGTTTTATTGCTAAAATACTGTCAGGCTTGGAACATGAAAGACATAGAAATGCAACTTCGACAAAACATTACTCCCAGCAGCTCCTCAACTCCTTGTGAACTAGTAAAGTTCAGTTACAGAGTGTGCTCTCTGACACAATGTTGAAAACTGGGTAAAAACCAAAAGAACTGCAGATGCTGTAAATCAGGAACATAAACAGAAGTTGCTGGAAAAGCTGAGCAGGTCTGGCAACATCTGTGAATAAAAAAATCCAGAGTTAACGTTTCAGGTCCAATGACCCTTCTTTGGAACTGATGGTAGCTGGGAACGCGTCGGTTTATATGCAGAAAATAGGGAGGGGATGGGGTAGGGAGTAAACAATAGGATAGAGCCCGAAGAGAGAGAACAGCAGTTGGATAGACAAAGGAGTTGATAACAATCTGGCTGGGAGGGTGAATAGCTGTTAATGGGGACTGTTAGTCACTAACAATAGGTAGTGTGTACTGGCAGGCTATGTGATAACAAACCTGGTGTGTGGGATAGGGGCTGGGACATGGGAGAGTTTAGGCCCTAAAATTATTGAACTCGATATTGAGTCCGGAGGGCTGTATGGTCCCCAAGCGGAAAATGAGGTGTTGATCTTCCAGCTTGCGCTGAGCTTCTCTGGAACACTGCAGCAAGCCTGAGACAGGGATATTGGCCGGGGAACAGGGTGGTGCGTTAAAGTGGCAGGCAACTGGAAGCTCAGGGCTTTATTTTTGCGGACAGATGTTGTGCGACGCGGTCACCCAGTCTACGCCTTGTTTCCCCAGTGTAGAGGAGACCACATTGTGAGCAGCAAATGCAGTCGACTAGATTGTGCGAAGTACAGGTGAAGCAGCACTTCACCTGGAAGGTATGTTTGGGCCCTTGGATACTGGGGAGGGAGGAGGTAACTGGGCAGGTGTTACATCTTTGCTGGTTACAGGGGAAGGTGCCATAGGGCTGTTGGGAGTGATGGAAAGAGTGGACCAGGGTGTCCCATAGGGAACACTGGGGAAATGAAGTGTAGACTGGGTGACCGCTTCACAGAACTTCTACGTGCTGCTCACAAAAAGACCCCGAGTTTCCAGTTGCTTGCCACTTTAATGCACCACCCTGTTCCCCGGCCAACATCCCTGTCTCAGGCTTGCTGCAGTGTTCCAGAGAAGCTGGGATAACAACACCTCATTTTCCGCTTTGGGACCCTGCAGCCCTCCGGACTCAATATCGAGTTCAATTTTAGGGCCTAAACTCTCCCATGTCCTAGCCCCCTACCCCACACACACCAGGCCTTGTTATCACATAGCCTGCCATTACACCCTACCTATTGTTAGTCACTAACAGTCCCCATTAACAGCTATTCACCCTCCCAGCCAGATCGTTATCAACTCCTTTGTCTATCCAACTGTTCTTCTCTCTCTTCAGGCTCTATCCTTTATCCTGTCGTTTACTTCCTACCCAACTCCTTCCCTAGTTTCTGCGAATAAACCGACGCGTTCCCAGCTACCATCAGTTCTGAGGAAGGGTCACCGGACCCAAAACGTTAACTCAGATTTTTTCTTCACAGATGCTGAGTTTTTTTAAGCAACTTCTGTTTTTGTTGAAAACTGGGTGACAGGCTTCACTATGTCAACACCAATATCTGAGCAAAGAAACAGCACATTGTCCATTCCCCTCTGGTCAGAAGTGACAGTGATACACAATTCACACTGATAGCAGCAGCTGTGTTTTCTTTTTCAAATTTATTAATGGGACACGGGTGTCCCTGGCTGGACCCAGCATTTCTTGCCCCGTCCCTAGTTGCCTCTTGAGAAGGTGGGGGTGAGCTGCCTTCTTGAACTCTGCAGTCCACCTGCCGTGGGTTGACACACAATGCCATTAGGGAAGGAATTCCAGGATTTTGACCCAGCAACACTGAATTAATGATGATTTATTTCCACGTCAGGATGGTGAGTGGCTGGAAGGGGAACTTGCAGGTGGGTGTTCCTATGCATCTCATGCCCTTGTCCATCTAAATGGAAGTGGTCATGGGTTTGGAAGATGCTGTCTCAGGAACAGCAGTGAATTTCTGTACATTTATAGTACATTCTACTGTAACTGAGCGTCGGTGTTCGAGGGACTGAATGTTTGTGGATGTGGTACTAATCAAGTGGGCTGCTTTGTCCTGGATGGTTTCAAGTTTTGAGTGGTGTTGGAGCCTCACACACCCAGGTAAATGGGAAATAGTCCATCACATTCCTGATATGTGCCTCGTAAATGGTGGAAAGGCTCTGATGTGTGTGCACGCGTGTGTGTGTTGGGGGTGTCAAGTGTGAGTTACTTGCTGTAGAATTCCCAGCCTCTGACCTGCTCTTGCAGCCACTGTATTTATATGGCTAGTCCAATTCAGTTCCTGGTCAATGGTAACCCCAGGATGTTAATAGTGAGGGATTCAGTGATGGAAATGCAATTGAATGTCAAGTGACAATGGTTAGATTCTCCCTTGTTGGAGGTGGTCATTGCCTGGCATTTGTGTGGGGTGTATGTTACTTGCCACTTATTGGCTCAAAGCTGGATTTTGTCCAGGTCTTGGTCACATCTGGGACACAGTGAGATATGATTCCGTAAATATGGCTACATCTGGCTGTTCCCTGATTGGTGTTTGGGCCAGCTCTCCCAATTTTGGCACTAGACCCCAAATGTGACTGGATTGAGTTTGCTGTGGTTAATTCCAGACCCTAGGTCAATGCCAGCTGGTTCATCCAATTTCATCCCTTTGAAACTTTTTTGAGGTTTGATACAACTGAGTGGCATTTAACATGGAGACCAGGTCAGGTCAAGGCAGCAGTTTTCCTTCCCTGAAGAACCTTGCTTGCTCATTAAGGTTTTTAAGATAATTGACAATGGTTTCACAATTATCAGACTTTCAATTCCAGAATCTTTTTAAAATTCAAAGTGTGTTGTCTGCTATGGTGGAATATGAACCCGAGTCTGCAGTACATCTAAATAAAACAAAGCAAAAGGGTTGTGAATAGTGGAAATCAGAAACAGAAATTGCTGGAAAAACACAAATGGTCTGGCAGCATCTGTGGAGACAGAAACCAGCTGAGACCCTTCCATTTCACTTTGTTTTATTTAGATGTACGGCAGAAGTGGGTTCCCATTAGATAGAATCACAGAATCCATACAGTGTGAAAGCAGGCCGTTTGGCCCATTGAGTCTACACTGACCCTCCAAACAGCATCCCACCCAGACCCACAGGCTATCCCTGTAACCCTGCAACCCTGCATTTCCCTTGGCTCATCATCTAACCTGCACATCTTTGGACTGTGTGAGGAAATCCATGCAGACACAGGGAGAATGTGCAAACTTCACACAGACAGTCACTTGAGGCTGGAAGTGAACCTGGGTCCCTGACACTGAGGTAGCAGTGCTAACCACTGAGCCACCGAGTCATCTCGCACATCTCCTGAGTCTCTGGATTACTAGCCTAATGAGAAAGGATTTGATGGGCCTATTGTTAAATCAACAACTGCTAGAACTGGGAGCCCAGGGAATCTGCTTTGATTTTTAAGTTTGGAGGAATCACAAGCGCAGCCCCTCACCTGACCCCCAGCTTGTCCCCAATCCATTAATGACTCATTCTCCTGTTCTCAGCCCCTTGCAGCTTCTACTCCCTGTGCAAACCCCCACACACCCACTGCCCAGGTTCCTTGTTTGCAACACCACCTCACACCCTGCAAAAATCTGTGATTTAACTCGAAGTTCAGTCACTCACCTCTTTGGTAAACAGAGCTTCAAGCTCCTGCTCATCCAACACACCGTCACTGTTTGTATCTGAAATACAAAGAGGATGGTTTCAGGGAGGGCCATGGCAAATTGCTTATAGAACCTACAGCACAGCCCCTCCACCCAGGCGGTGGGTGTGACTGGACCCATTCGGTGATCTTGGGGTTGGGGTTGGGGTACAGTCAGTCAACTGGTCGGGGAGTTGGGGGGAGGTGAGGGGGTTTTGTGGGGTCACCATTCCCATGGGGGCTGAGACAGACACTTTACCATGCAGCTTGAAGAACGTTTTCGGATCAAACTCATTTGGATCCAGCCCGTCCGTCTCTTCCCATACTTCCTTCAGCTGATCCCGACTTCCCTGAGGAAATAAAACAGAGTTCACAACAATCTCTCCATGTCTCTTCGAGAAAAGGGAGAACATCCTCTCTCACTGCAGTGAACACAGAAGACTGGAGTCCCACAGCAACAAGAAGCCTCCACCCCCTCATACGGGAGTCGGGGGTGGGGGGTGGATTGGTGGCGTTGGCCCCAAATGTGGAGTGAAAGGGGTAGCACCTCAGCACTGGGGGTGACCATCTTCTGTGTCCCGGCTCCCTGAAGAATGTTGGAGCAGGTAACCATCAGGCCCTGGGCAGGACATTCTCTAGCTGGGTCATCAGATGTCCTCGCCGTCTGTGCCTAAACCCCAGGACCCCCTCACCCTGGGCTCACTGCTGCCCTGGTCCCAACCCCACCCCTGCCCCCGCCCCAGGCCCTCGCTCACCGGGACATTCACTTTCGGATGCTCCTTGTGTTTCTGTTTCATTTCTTTGAACCGCGCCTCCTCCATCTGTCGCTTCTCCTCATCCAGAGTTTTCAGGTACTCCCTCCTCTCATGTTCCTTCAACATCTCGTAACGTTTGAACTCCTCGTGATGGGCCTGGTCATAATTCTCCAGGTCCTTCGTGGCCTGGACAGAGAGCAGTGTCCAGCCTCAATCCCAGGTAGCTGAGAACCCCACTGTCCCTGTCCCCATTTCAGCTCCCCTCCCCAATGCCACCCCCTTCCCGGTTCCATTCACACCCTCCCCCCCCCCCCCACCCTCCCCACCTCATTCCAGCCCTCCCCTCCACATCCAATCTTGATCCGTTGAGCCCCTCCTCATTCCCTCCACTGGAGGCATTCAAATCCCACAACTCCTCCCTTGTTCCATTTTCCTCACTCACTACCCCCTCACCCAACTCTACCTCTGAACGAGCCCTCCCAAAGCCATCCTTCACCAGGTCGGCTCACTTCCTTCCCCCTTCCTTGTCCAATATCCTCCCGCCTCCCGACCCTGCCCCCAGCCCCGCCCCCCCCCCCCCTCCCCCCGCCCCAAGCCCCGCACCCTCCCCGACCTCCCCAAGCTCCGCAGAACGTTCTGCACTCACCGCTCGGATCAGTAGCTCCAGGTCTCGAGCTTCGAAAGTGTGGGAGTTCTTCGGGTCCAGGTGTTCAATCTGCTTCAGCAGGTTCAGGTGGTCGATCTGCATATCTGGGAGGGTGTTTGGAAAAGCAGACACAGAGTTTCATTAAACTACTGAAGGACAGAGACTGACAAATCAACATGAACATCCCCACTCGATGTTTAAAACAAACACTGAAATAATGGTGTCTTGAGTTCATCCCAGTCACAAACTTAGTCTACGCCAGCTCTCTGCTCTGATCCTGACCAAACCCGATACAGCTTCGCCCCACTCCCCAGTTTAAACAAAGAAGCGACATTTACTCTCTCCCTGCTCAGCATCCATTTTGGCTCTAATAAGCATCCGTAACCTGGACACCTCTTGCCGTTTCAGCTCATCCAGCCTCGTGCGGATATGGTGACTGACTAAATCCAGCTCTTTGCTCAGCTTCCCACTCTGAAACACAAACAGCAACATCAAACTGTTAGCCCAACCCTCAGAAGCTAGGCCATAGCTCAGCCCAAAAGCTCATGGTCGCTGTCAATGCCTCAGCAAACCAGAGCATCCTGTGGTGCTCCGGAATCCTGCTCACAGACAGGCCCAGCAGCAAATGCACACTGACCTTTATATCCTCTACGTCTGCCGTCTGCAGTTTCTCACGGAAATGGGTGTCAGTCTCCAGCACGTCGATCACTTCTCGGAGATATCGATCATAATACAAACCAGTGTCCTGCACAACAGCAAGGAAATGCTCAGAAAACCAGACAGCGAGACGGTCACCAGTAACATGCAAGAGCAAGAGGCCACTGTTAGTGTTGATTTTCATTTTGCACTAACTCTGTATTCAACAGGAGTTTCATCAATTTTTGTGTATTATGAGCAAGGATAGAATTGGGAGGGAGGTTTGTGATGTGGGTCAGTAACTGGTTGAGAGGTGGGATACAGAAACTGGCGATAAAGGGAACGTGCCCTGCTCAGTGAGATGTGGCTGCTGGCATTCTCCATGGCCTCAGCTTCTCGTCATGAACATCAATCGATGATGGAACAGACATTGCCAACTCTGCAAACGACAGCAAGTCAAGCTGCAGTGAAGGTCTTGTAAATTGGGGCACGTCGAGTGAGTGAGTCAAACTGTTACACTTGGTCATAATGAGGTCACCTACTGTGGATCCAAGAACAACAATGAAAATTTATTTATGAAAATTAGGATTTCTGACAGAGGGTCACCAGAATCAAAAGATAACTCTCCTTTCTCTCCAGACCTGCTGATTTCTCCAGCTATTTTTGTTTTTGTTTCAGATTTTAAGCATCTGCAATTCTTTGTTTTTTTTTGAGAATTTATTCTAATTGGTGAGAGATCCGGAAATGGGAAGGAGGAAATGGATTTGACAGTCTGCATATCCAGTTGACTAAAAGCAATCGAATATACAGATTAAAACACAATCAGATTTAAGGGCTGGAGAACAAGGGTTGGGAAATGGTGGCTCAACTGAATAGAATCTTCTGCAGGCCCCATCCAGCACGGGCACCAGCTTCTCAGGAGACAGCTATCAGCCTTGGAGAAGCTGCCACTGGTTCACCAAGATGACACTGGAATTTAAAGGCTTAAATTGTGGGGACAGACTAGAATTGTAACACCATTTTAGAAAATAGGGGACAACCTTTTAAGGTGTGGACAATATTAAAGGAGTTAATAGAGCAGACAGAGAAATAATCGCCTCTGACTGGAGAGTCTAGAACAAGAGATTAGAACCTTCAAACTGGACCAGGGATGAGGGCCGGGAACTCTTCCTGAGACAGCAGCAGCTAAAGAGTTAGATCAATATTAAACAATGAAACTGAATGGTGCAATAGGTTGGACAGGCTGAACATTCCTCCCTCCCCTAACCTCTAAATATATCAACAGACTGACACTTGGAATGATCTTCAGTGTACCAAGTCTGCTGAGTATGAGACATGTGGGACAGGGAGGATCCTGATCACTGCCTGCCTCTGGTCAGCTTGTTGATTTGTGCAAGGACAGCTCATTTATCAGAAAAGCTAACTGATCACCCATGGTCCATGCTCCTGGTCTCACTGCTTTGGCACAGAGTTACACCCAATCTCACCCAAATTCCCAAACCTCTCACCCCTAGCCTGTGGAGCACAGACTCCCTCCTACCCCCACAGAGCTGTGCACACTCAGCACTCACCGTTGAGTCTGGTTTGATTTGCTTTTCGTCTTTTTTCTTCGTCCTATCGATGGGCACGGCCAAGGCTGACACTGTGAGGCTGATAAGAAGACACCAGCACAGCTCCATTTCTGACGTTCCTTTCAGAAACCTGCCACGAGGAGGAGAGTGGGCCTGATAGTGGTCAATGATGGAGTCCCAAATTCAGAAACAGCTAAATACACCCTGAGCTTCTGTGGTCCCTAGAATACCTCCACCATCGCCCCCTCCAACCTTCACCACCATCCACCACATCCCCCAAACTCCACCATCACCCCCCGACATCCCCTCCAACTTACACCATTTCTCCTTTTTCTCCCCTGGTCTGGGTCCACCTGTACATATTATATACGTTGAGATCTATAATCCTATATATACACTTTATTGTATACATTGTGCTCCTGTGACCCTAGATTTATGGTATAACATACACATTACGGTCTGTAACCCTCATATCTACACGTTATTGCATACATTGTGATCTATAGGCCCTACAATTACATTATAACATATACATTATGATCTTTAACCCTATATCCATACATTATCAGCGTTATGATCTATCACCTACATCTACACTACATTATGATCAATGACACCTGTATTTACATTATATTGTACACATTCAAATCTATATCCATATATTTACACTTCATTATGGTATATAGCCCTATACATTTACACTATGTCACATTATTTCGATATTATCAAAAAGCCCCTCACCTCTCAGTTTCCCGCTAGGCCGCAGCTCCGCCGTGACGCATCGACGCAGTGACCTCACACGCGTCGTGCGTGTTGACGTCAGTCGGATTTCTTCACCCCCGCCTCCCCAAGGGAAGCTTCTTAAAGGGGAATGACCTGGTAGAAGGGGAAGGGACTCTTGATGCTGCAGGTCCCCAGGGCTCAGCATTGGGATCCTTGCTTTTTGTGACAGGCATCAATCATTTGGATCTTGAAGTACAGCGCACAATTCCAAACTTTGCACATGACAGAGCGAACAAGGAGAAAATCTCCTCAGGAACTAGAGGGCACAAATTTGAAATGATTTGAAGAAAATCATTTCCACACTGTCGGAGGGTCAGTGCTGAGGGAGCGCCGCACTGTCGGAGGGT
>NC_063368.1:20851214-20854693 GCF_021869965.1 Rhincodon typus
GGCGCTGAGGGAGCGCCGCGCTGTCGGAGGGTCGGCGCTGAGGGAGCTGTCTGATTTCAGAGAGGCATAACCGGTGATGGGTTAACTTGAGGTTTACCACGTCCCAGACGATCACAGGAATTGGGGAGAATCCTTCACGGTTACCTCAGCCGATGTGGGAAATAAGCCCACCGTGTTGGGATCACTCTGTGTTGTCGGCCCACCAT
Organism: Rhincodon typus; assembly: GCF_021869965.1. Classification (NCBI taxonomy): domain Eukaryota; kingdom Metazoa; phylum Chordata; class Chondrichthyes; order Orectolobiformes; family Rhincodontidae; genus Rhincodon; species Rhincodon typus. Next base: position 20,851,421 of record NC_063368.1, read on the forward strand.
CCAGCGACCTGAGCCAAATTACTGTCATTAAATGTGCAATTACTCTTCAATCCAAGTTAAAGGAGTGCCTGAGAATTAAGTTGAAATAGAAATGCACTTTCTATGTTTTAAACTCAGGATCATCTCGGTATTCCTGCCGTTGCTCGTTCATTTTAAAATGTTCATAGAATCATTGAACCCCTACAGTGTGGAAGAGGGTCATTCGGTCAATACCAACCCTCCAAAGAGCAACTCACCCCACTTCCCTATCCCTGTAACCCTGCGTTTCCCATGGGTAATCTACACATCCCTGGACACTATGGACAATTTAGCATAGCCCTTCCACCTAACCTACACATCTTTATTCATTCGTTGTTAGACCGGGCAGAATGATGCCTAAAGCTCAAAAGGGCGATCATTTTGATCGTGGAACCGAAATGACGAAGCCCCGCCTCGAGGTAGCTGTGCCACTGTAAGAGGTTGGCCATCCCGTGACGTCACCGAGGTGCGTTCCATCTTCCTTGTGACACTTGGTTGCCACGGGAACCGATGACCAATGGGAGGCCGCGGATCTGTTTATGGCGGCGCCCCCGGAGTAAAGCCGGAAGCAGTGGTAGAGCAGCATGTCCGCCTTGTACCTGAGCACCGGCGCCCTGGCCAGGTACTGGAGAAGGGGGGAAAATGAAGGGGGAATTGAGGGTGTTGGGGAGAGGATGAATGGAGGATTTGGGGAGAATGGGGGGTGAATAGAGGAGGGAGTTGAGAGAGGAACAATGGGCGATAAGGGGTGGCGGGGGTTATAGCGAGATGGGGCTGTGGGATACTGGGGGTCACCCAGGCAGAGATGGATGGGTGGACGTTGTAGGGAGGGGGGGAATCGGAGAGAGGATGAGGGGAGAATGGGGGGGCGGGGGGAGGGTTCTGGGGGCTCCGCACGGGACGGGATGGTGAGGGGGGTTCTGAACGGGATGGTGAGGGGGGGTCAGGGTGGATGGTGAGAGGGGTGGGGGTGGGTTGGTGAGGGGAGTCGGGATGGGTTGGTGAGGGGGGGTCGGGGTGGGGCGGGGGGGTTGGGGGGGGGGGGGGGGGGTGGGACGGTGGTACTGCCCCCGTGGAGGGCAGTATGATAGCCGCGGGAAGCGGATTGTGGTAGATTTTGGATGTCAGCATTTCCGGGGATTAGATTCCTGAGCAGCTCCTTCCGTCCCTCCCCCCACAGCCCTCAGCCTGTCCGTGCGGCCCGAGCCGGAGCTGGAGGAATCGGAGCGAGAAGGTCGATGCGGCCGGGGGTTAGGAACGGAGCCCACAGGAAGGTGCAGTTTCCCGTCTATATGCCGTGAGGGGTGGGATAGGGATGGGGGGATTGTTAAATACTTGGTCTAACTCCTGAGGAGCTCTTCAACTGACTCTACCCCAACCAGGTCTACCCACCAAACCGGACAACTGCCCCTAACCTAGCCCACTGCCTGGTACCTTCTGTCCTGGCCCCCTAACCTCCAAACCTTGAGTGACTGTGATGCTGGACTTCTAAATCACAGACTACACCAACAAGAGCGGTGTGTCCTGTCGGATTTAAAGTAAAGCTCCGTATCTCTCTGTAGGAACCAGAACAGAATCTGCTAGATTTACAGAATCCCTACAGTGTGGAACCAGGCCATTCTGCCCATCGAATCCACACCTACCTTCCGAAGACCATCCCAACCAGACCCACTCTCTACTTCCCTAATCCACCTAACCTGTGCACTGCTGGACTGTGGGAGGAAACCGGAGCACCCGGAGAAAACCCACGCTGACACGGGCAGAATGTCGCCCGAGGCTGGAATCGAACCGGGGCCCCCAGAGCTGTGAGGCAACAGCGGTGACACTGATCCTGTCAGGAATGCGGAGCTCTTTCTTAATGTAAAAATGGTAAAAGCCTTAATCGGACTCGACACCTTAACTGTTTCTCACACCACAGGAGCTGCCAGACCTGCGAAGTTTCTGCAGAACTTTGTATTTTTGTTACTGAGACAGGATGAGCAGCTCGCACGGGGCTGGTTACTGGAAGGGCTCACTGGGTGGTATTTGCAGTGAGGGTGAAACAAAGCAACGGAAAGCGGCTTTGAAAGCTTGAGGCCGGAGTCTGTGGTACTTGTGACACTGCAGCAGCTTCTCTTTGAGTTACTATCCCGCGAGTTGACAGCTGCTGCAAGGTTTAATCTGCTTTCACCTGCCTGCTCCAATCCATCAGCCTGACAATGAGAGAGAGAGAGAGAGATTCCCTAACCTTGGCGACCTTTCCCCTGGACAGAGATAGTAGGAACTGCAGGTGCTGGAGAATCTGAGACAACAAGGTGCAGAGCTGGATGAACACAGCAGGCCAAGCAGCATCAGAGGAGCAGGAAAGCTGACGTTTCGGGCCTAGACCCTTCTTCAGAAAGAACATCAGCCTTCCTGCTCCTCTGATGCTGCTTGGCCTGCTGTGTTCATCCAGCTCTACACCTTGTTTTCCCCTGGACAGGCTGCTGTGGCTTTCTCAGCTGCTCTGATCGACTAACCAACTTTAAAACCTGCGCCTTCGAAGGTGCTGGATCTCCTCCAGCAGCCGCTGTACTGTATCAAAAGAATGAGAGGAAAATAAGACAGCTTTTACTATCCGATCTTGTAGTACCATTCCGTCCTGGCGCTGCCTCTGATCGCTCTCACTGTGCATCCCACATCCTCCACTGCGCGTTCCCAAATTGCCACCAAAGAAATATCGCCTTTGTCCCTGCCTCCAAGCTTAGTTACCAGGGACTGATTCCGTCCCTTCTCCAGCTGAGAGTTGATGAGCTGGAGTCTGAGCTTCAAAAACTGCCACACAACTGGTAGGGGCAGAGTTGCCTGGACGCTGTGTTTCAGGAGGCAGTCACACCCCTTAGATTAACTGCCTCGAATTGAGTCAGTGGGCAGGGACAGGAGGGTGTGACTATCAGCGAGGCAGTTCCAGGGATCCTGAAGATAGTGCTGAAGGAGCCTCAGCCCTTGAGCGTGTCTAACAGGTTTGAGATTCTTGTTCCCTGTGTGGATGAGCACTGGGGCTGCAGGGAGGATGAACAAAATGACCATAGCACTGTGGGACAGGGAACCATTCTAGACGGCGGGGGAGGGGGGCGTGGTAGAAAAGAGAAATGTAGTTGTAATCGGGGACAGTATAGTCAGTGGAATAGACACTGTTCTCTGTGGCCAAGATCGAGAGGCCCAAAGATGTTGCTTGCCTGGTGCCCAGGTTCAGGATATCTAGACTGAAATAACACAGTGTGGCGCTGGAGAAAC
>NC_063368.1:20855093-20868686 GCF_021869965.1 Rhincodon typus
GGACCTGCTCCTCTGATGCTGCCTGGCCTGCTGTGTTCATCCAGCTCCACACTGTGTTATCTCAGACTCCAGCACTGGCAGTTCTTACTATCTCCATCTAGACCGAAAGGTCTGTTTCCGTGCTGTTTCAATCTATGACTCTATCTCCTCTGGGCTGCAGAGGAATTTGGAGTGGGAGGGGAAAGATCAAATTGTCATGGTCCATGTAGCTACCAATGATACAAGTAGAAAGAGGAAAGACGTTCTGCCGAGGGAGTATGAGCTGCTAGGGGCTAAATTAAAAAACAGAATGAAAAAGGCAATAGTCTCTGAATTACTACCTGAGCCACAAGCAAATAGATAAAGAGAAACTAAAGGCAATAGTTATAAAGAAGAATAATTGGAATGTGAGATAAGAGTCTCTTCAAAAACAAAATGTTATGAAGGCACATTCTGTTAACAGGGTATCTGAATATTTGTACCTGTCGGTTTCACATAAAGTGTAGCTTTTTTTCTCTGAATATATCAGTCAGCCATAAAAGTGCTGTCTAACTTAATTTCATTTGTGTTGACCCAATGAATAACATCTTTAACTTCTCATTGGCATTCCACCTGTAGATTTTTCTAACTTTAGAGAATATTGAAATTATATTCTTTCTAAAAAAAAACCTCTTATCTTTTAGATAGCTAGGGAAAAAAGAAACTGGCCATGGATAGAGGATTGGCTGACTGGCAGAAGGCAGAGAGTGGGGGATAAAGGGATCTTTTTCAGGATGGCAGCCGGTGAATAGTGGAGTTCTGCAGGGGTCCAGGTTGGGACCACAGCTATTTGCATTTTACATTAACGATCTGGATGAAGGAACTGAGGGAATTGTTGCTAGGTTTGCTGATGACACAAAGATAGGAGGAAGGACAGGTAGTGCAAAGGATTTGGACAGGCTATGAAAGTGGGCAGAGAAATGGCAGATGGAATACAATGTGGGAAAGTGTGAGATTATGCTGTTTGGGTGGAAGAGTAGAGGCATAGACTATTTTCCAAATGGGGAAAGGTTTTGGAAAACTAAAGCACAAAGGGATTTGGGAATCCTAGTCCTGGATTCTCTTAAGGTTAACAGGCAGGTTCATTTGGCAGTTAGGAAGACTTTATGAAAGATATTTCACTTTGAGCTAATCTGTCAATCATATAAAATCCCTCTCAGGAAGACTGCATTTGCAGAATTTTCTGCCTCTACCCTGCCTCAGTTCATTGACTGCTATAACTTTCACCCATTGTCATTAATGCCTCCACACTCGACTATTCCAATACTGTCCTGACCAACCCAACATTGTTCACCCTCTCAAAATTTCAGCATTTCTGTAATCCTGTCACCAATTCATCCCCCTCACCTACCACCCCTGTGCTCACTAACATCAGCTTTTTAGCCAATTCTCTTCTCTCTGTTTTCAAACCCCTGCATGTTCCTGTGCCTGGAAACACCTCTGAGCCTTTGCATCTTCACCAACCTGGAGTTTAATTATTTGCCGATGGTCATCATTTCTGTAGCAGCTTGGGCCCTAAACCTCCCCTCCCCTTTCCCCTATCTTCTCCTGTAATAGGCTCCTTAAAACCTATCACCAAGATTTTAGTCACCTTCCTGAAATTGAACATTGCTCAGAGGCTGATTTATGTGGTGATTTATGCTCCAGTGAAAGTGCTTCAGGACATTTACTGTGTAAAGGTTCCATCTAAATGCAAGTTCTTATTGGTATACTCTTGGTTTTCACGGGCTTTTGCGCAAGCTAATGTGGCAGTAACCATGGTAACCCTCCGATACGGGAAGTAATGTAATGGTAGCAATCAAGGCAAAAGTTTGAATGAGCTGTGGGATTTTTTTTGTTCATTTTGTGACATGGGCGTCGCTGGCTGGGCAGCATTTATTGCCCCATCCCTAGTTGCCCCTTGAGAAGGTGGGGGTGAGCTGCCTCCTTGAAACGCTGCAGTCCACCTGCTGTGGGTTGATCCACAATATCTTTAGGGAGGGAATTCCGGGTTTGTGACCCAGTGACAGTGAAGGAACAGCAATTATATTCCCAAATCAGGATGGTGAGGGGCTTGGAGGGGAACTGGCAGGGGGTGGTGTTCCCACGTTATGCTCTACTCACAGTATCTTTACCCACTCACTCTGTTCAGTTTAATTGACCATCAATATTCATTGTATATTCAGAACAGTTGTTTACACAATATTTATTGCATGTTAATTTAACTGTATTCTTTCTCCCTCTGGATTCCAGGACTGAGAATTCTTCTGTTTATTCCACGACACTCCCAGGGAGGTAAAGCATCATTTTCATCTTTCGCTTTTCGCTAGAGCTCACGGCACAGGCCGGAGCTGCCAATGGCAGGGTCAGGGTGGGGGTGAGGGAGAGGGTGGTGGGTCGGGGGAGATATGGGGAAGGGTTTGTTCCCCTCCACCCTCTCGAACTGCTTGTAGGGCTGGCTCGGAGACTCTGCCTGTAGAATGTGCACTGACAGCCTGTGTTTCTGCCCCAACCCACAGTGTGATGGATGAAGATGGTCAGAGCCTGCGCCGTCAGAAACTCGACAATCAGGTAGGAGCCTGACGATGGCTGAGTGCCGGTTTACCCTCACTGCACCCTTTAATATTAATTTACCAGCTCCACAGCTCTCCAGATGATGGGGGCAATACTTGGGAGGTTGAGGTCAATGTACGAAATGCAGAGCGAGCTTTACTCTATATCTAACCTCTTGGTGTGAGAGTCCGTGTGTGTGTGAGAGTGTGAGTGCGTGTGTGTGTATGTGTTTGTGTGTGTGTGCGCGTGATGCGTATGCGTGTGTGTGCGCGCCCGTGTGAGTGCGTGTGTGCGTGAGAGAGAGAGAGAGTGTTTATGTGCTCTCCCTGTGCTGGGTGGGCTTGATGGGGACAGTGTAAAGGGAGCTTTACTCTGTATCTAACCCTGTGCTGTCCCTGTCCTGGGAGTGTTTGATGTGGACAGTGCAGAGTCTTAAGAGTTGTACAGCATGGAAACAGACCCTTTGGCCCAACTCCTCCATGCCGACCAGATATCCTAAATTAATCTAGTCCCATTTGCTAGCTTTTGGTCCATATCCCTCTAAACCCTTCCCTATCCATGTCCCCATCCAGGAACCTTTTAAATGTTGTAATTGTACCAGCGTCCACCACTTCCTCTGGCAGCTCATTCCATACACGCACCACCCTCCGTGTGAAAAAGTTGCCCTATAGGTCCCTTTTAAATCTTTCCCTTCTCACTTTAAAGCAATGCCCTCTAGTTTTGGAATCCCCCACCCTAAGGAAAAGACCTTGTCTATTTACCCTATCCGTGCCCCTCATGATTTTATAAACCTGTATAAGGTCACCCCTCAGCCTCCAATACTTCAGGGAAAATAGCCCCAGCCTTTCCAACCTTTCACTATAGCTCAAACCTTCCAACCCTGGCAACATCCTTGGAAAGTTTTCTGCACCCTTTATACTTTCACAACATTTACACAAAGTGTAATAAGGACACTTTTCAAGATGCTGTTATTTATTTCCCCATGTTCTCTATCTCCCATACCATTCTTCACACTAAGCACTATGCAAAATACTCATTTAGAACTTCCCCTGTCTCTTGCGATTCCACACATAGATGACCTCGCTGATCTTTAAGGGGCCCTATTCTCTCCCTAGTTACTCTTTTGTCATGAATTTATAAAATCCCTTTGGATTCTTCTTAACCTTATTTGCCAAAGTTATCTCATGTCCCCTTTTTGCCCTCCTGATTTCCCTCTTAAGTATACCCCTACTGCCTTTATACTCTTCTAACGATTCACTTGATCTCTGCTGTCTACACCTGACATATGTTTCCTTCTTTTTCTTGACCAAAACCTCAATTTCTCTAGTCATCCAGCATTTCCTACACCTACCAGCCTTGCCCTTCACCCTAACAGGAACGTAATGTCTCTGGACTCTCGTTATATCATTTTTGAAGGCTTCTCATTTTCTAGCCATCCTTTTACCTGCAGACATTTCTCCCCAAGCCAACTTTTGAAAATTCTTGCCTAATACCATCAAAATTGGCCTTCCGCCAAATTACAACTTTAACTTTTAGATCCAGTCTATACTTTCCCATCACTATTTTAAAACTAACAGAATTATGGTGTAGAAGGAGCTTTACCCCATATTTAACCCTGTGCTGTCCCTGTCCTGGGAGTGTTTGGGGACAGTGTTCAAGGAGCTTTACTCTGTATCTAACCTTATATTGTAGGGGTAAGTGAGAATTGAAAATATTTGCTTCTGGAGACAGGATAATTATTTGTTTTCTTTCTCCCAGTGGAATCTTCTCAAACAGAAGCAGAGGCGGAAACGGCAGGACATCCTGATGGTCCAGGCAAACCCAGATGCGAAGGTGAAGCCCAGGCAGCTACGGAAAGCTGATGAGCAGGCGTCCCTCTTCAAAACACACAGCACCAATGTTATGTCAGGTATCTGTCCCAATATCTGACAGAGACATTTCCAGGATTGTGGAATGCTGTGTCGACATAGAGCAGCCACATTCCAAGATTATTTCAGATCGCTCAGGATATAAGATAAATCTGTTGGATGCTTCTAGGCTTCAGTGAGAGAGTTGGGGAAATGAATCGAGCGATAGGATTTAATGGGGGAGGAAGGTTAGTTACTAAAGGGATTGCAAGCAGATTAGTGAAGTAAATTAGGAAGGGCTTAATTAGGGGAGAGTCAGGGGCTTAAGAACACACTGTAATTATTGTGGTAATTTATAATTACTGGAATGATTTACCTGGAAAATTGTGACCAGGAAACTGGGATCATTGAGGGAATCAGGAAATGGTTGGCTTTAAAGTCAGATTGATGCTGTTTTTGGCCATTCCTGTTCTGGGATCTCACAGCCTGGAACTGAACACCTGATTGTGTGATTAACAGACAGAGATAGCGAGAAAACCAGGCAGAAACAGTTGCGGGGTGGGGAGACACTGCAGGTGATTGTGCTTCTCTCTGACACTTCTCTTTTTCTCTGCCTCAAACCTTCCTCATGAAGACTTCTCCTGCAAGATTCCAGAGGAGGAGATAGCCATCTCTCATCTCCAGTTAGAGTCCCTCGACAATGGGGACAGTTCATTTGTCGACAGAGATATTCGTGAAGTGGCTAAAATCAACAAGGAACAAACATGGGATCTGGGAAAAGGTAATGGAGGAGGGAGATGGTGCAATTGGGTCAAGTTATTGAGAGTCAAGATACAATGAGGGGAGGTGATGGTAATAATGTGACTGGTCTAGTAATCCAGAGCTCCCAGGGATAAGGGCCCAAATTCCACGTACAGCTGGTGAAATTTGAATTATTAAAATCAGGAGTTAAAATGAGTCTATGGCGACCTTTCGTTGTTGTAAAAATCCAAAATGAAAACAGAAATTGCTGGAAAAGTTCAGCAGGTCTGGCAGCACCTGTGGAGGCAAAATCAGAGTTAACATTACGGGTCAAGTGACCCTTCCTCAGAATCCAGCAGTAAAAACCCACCTGGTTTGTGCTGAATATTCAAAATATAGCATTGTTATTTGGGGATTTGGATTCCAAAGTACAGAAAAATGTATTTTAGCTTCAGGTCTGTGAAAGTTTGACTCTTTAAAAGAGCTCATAAAGTCAGTTTGAACTTTGATTTTAACAAAGTATAGCATTTCCAGGAAATCACGTGACTTCAGATAAATGAAGAGCCAGCCACTTGGAGAGCTAGTTGCTTGGTTGTCTGTTGATTTGAATTTTACCTCCCAGTGACAGAAAGCGAGAGAGAGAGAAGGGCTCCCAGAAACAGGTTCATTCAGAGAGAAGAGGTCCTTAACAGCAGAGATGTTGTTATTAGAAATCATAATAGTCAGGGCTAGGGGATAAAGGTCTCAGTTACTTAGAAGAAAGCTACAATCACAAGGCTGTGGAGGTGTCAGAGGAAGAGATCCAGCAAAGCAGGTAAAGACATAAGGAATCCATCTGAAGTAACAAGTCAGCTGAGTTAGCAGCTTGTTTAAAGGTCTCAGAATGAAACATTGAGTAAAAAAGAAGCATCAGGTAAATGCAGACATTTGCTGAATTGAACCCAATAACGGCCGAGACAGCTGAGCGAGTAGAGACGAGGATGATGCTTCATTGAGGTTTGAAAATTTATATTGAGGTTATTGTTGTGGATAAAGGACTGAGTCTGTCTTTCTGATATTTGTAATAAGACCATTTCAAATTGTTTTTGTATAGTGTAATATAGCTTGTGTTTTTGTTTTGTGTAATAAACTTTTATGTTCTTTTGTTAAAAGTACATTGACAGCCTCTTGTGATTATGTTCAGTGACTGACCTCCACAGTAAACAAATAGCAAATGTAAAATAATGCTCTATTAAGCCAAGTTTCGCTCTGAGATCTGACTTGTCCAGTATTACTATCAGTTGGGATCATAATCAATTCATTTATGTAATTTAAGACAAAGATCTGCTGTCCTTACCTGGTTTGATCCACATGTGACTCCAGACCCACACTGATGTAGATGTGTTTTAACTGCCTTCTGAAACGCCGAGCAAGTCCCACAGTTATACCATCCATTATTAGGTCGAAATAAGTCAACAAATTCAGATGGACACCTGGCATCAACTGAGGTACCAAGAACAACAATGGCAGAAACAGCCCCGCTGACCCTGCAAAGTCCTCCTCAATAACATCTGGGGGCTAGTGCCAAAATTGGGAGAGCTGCCTCACAGCCTAGTCGAGAAACAGCCAGACAGAATCATACCTTACAGACAATGTCCCAGATGCCACCATCCCCATCCCCATCCCCATCCCCATCCCTGGGTATGTCCTGTCTCACCAGCAGGACAGACCCACCAGAGGGGGCGGCACAGTGGGATACAGTTGAGAGGAAGTTTCTCTGGGCTTCAGGTCAAATGTGGGCAAGGAAACCTCCTGCTGATGCTCTGTGCTCCTCCATGTTGAATAACACTTGGAGGAAGCACCGAGGGTGGCAATGGCAAAAATACACCTTCAGTGGGGGCTTTCAATGTCCATCACCAAGAGTGGATCGGCACCAGTACTATTGATCGAGCTGGTCAAGTCCTAAAGGAAATAGCTGCTAGACTGGGTCTGTGGCAGGTGGTGAGGGAACCAACAAGAGGGAAAAACATACTTCACCTCATCCTTACCAATCTGCCAGCTGCAGTTGCATCTGTCCATGACAGTATCGGTAAGAGAAACCATCGCACAGTCCTTGTGGAGACAAAGTCCCGCCTTCACATTGAGAACAACCTCCATCGTGTTGTGTGGCACTATCACCGTGCTAAATGGGACAGAATTCAAACATATACAGCAACTCAAGACTGGGCATCCATGAGGCGCTGTGGGCCATCAACAGCAGCAGAATTGTATTCCAGTGCAATCTGTAACTTCATACCTGGCATATCCCCCACTCAACCATTACCATCAAGCCAAGGGATCAACTGTAATTCAATGGAGAGTGCAGGAGGGTGTGCCAGGAGCAGCACTAGGCATATCTGAAGATGAGATGTCAACCTGGTGAAGCCACCAAACAGGACTACTTGCACGCCAAACAGCATAAACAGCAAGTGATAGACAGAGCTAAGCGATCCCACAACCAATGGATCGGATCTAAGCTCTGCAGTCCTGCCACATCCAGTCATGAATGGTGGTGGACAATTAAACATCTCACTGGAGGACGATGCTCCACAGATATCTCCATCCTCAATAAGGGAGCCCAGTACATCAGTGCAAAAGATAAGACTGAAGTATTTTTAGCAATTTTCAGCCAGAAATGCTGAGTTGATGATCTATCATTTTGTGGGATCTGGGCATTGCTGGCTATGCCAGCATTTCTTGCCCATCCCTAGTTGCCCCTGAGAAGGTGGTGGTGAGCTGCCTGGATCAAACCACAGCAGGAGGCAGTGGTTCAAGAAGGCAGCTCATCACCACCTTCTCAAGGGCAACTAAGGATGGGCAAGAAATGCTGGCATAGCCAGTGACACCCACATCCCACAAAATGAATAAAAAGAAAATCTCGGCCTTTTCCAGTGGTCCCCATTGTTACAGATACCAGGCTTCAATCTCCATTCACTCCATGTGATGTCCAGTAAGGGATACTGCAAAGGCTATGGGCCCTGACAACATTCCAGCAATAGTACTGAAGACTTGTGCTCCAGAACTTGCCGCTCCCCTAACCAAGCTGTTCCAGTACAGTTACAACACTGGCATCTACCCGACAATTTGGAAAATTGCCCAAGTACGTCCTATACATAAAAAGCAGGGCAAATCCAACCCGGCCACTTACCGCCCCATCAGTCTACTCTCGATCATCAGTAAAGTGATGGAAGGTGTCATCAGTGCTATTGAGCAGCATCTGCTCAGAAATAACCTGCTCAGTGATGCCCAGTTTGGGTTCCACCAGGGCCACTCAGCTCCTGACCTTGTTACAGCCTTAATTCAAACATGGACAAAAGAGCTGAATTCCAGAAATGAGGTGAGAGTGACGGCCCTTGACATCAAGGCTGCATTCGACTGAGTGTGGCATCGAGGAACCCCAGCAAAACTGGAATCAATGGGTATCAGGGGGCAAACTCTCTGGTGGTTAGAGTCATACCTAACACATAGGAAGATGGTCATGGTTGTTGGAGGTCAGTCCAGGGCATCTCTGCAGGAGTTCCTCAGGGTAGCGTCTTTAGCACAACCATCTTCAGCTGCTTCATCAATGACATCCCTCCATCATAAGGTCAGAAGTGAGGATATTCTCTGATGACTGTACAATGTTCAGCACCATTCAAGACTCTTCAGATACTGAAGCAGTCCATGTTCAAATGCAACAAGATCTGGACAATATCCAGGCTTGGGCTGACAAGTAGCAAGTAACATCTGTGGCACACAAATACAAGGCTAAGACCATCCCCAACAAGAGAGAATCTAACCATCACCCCTTGCTATCCAATGACATTACCATCACTGAATTCCCCAACGTCAACTTCTTGGGGGTTACCATTGACCTGAAACTCAACTGGACTCACCACATAGCCACTGTGTATATAAGAGCAGGGCAGAGGCTAGGAATACTGCAGCGAGTAACTCACCTCCTGACTCCCCAAAGCCTGTCCATCATCTACGAGGTACAAGTCAGGAGTGTGATGGAATACTCCCCACTTGTCTGGATGTGTGCAGCTCCAACAACACTCAAGAAGCTTGACACCATCCAGGACAAAGCAGCCTGATTGATTGGCACCACATCCACAAGCATCCACTCCCTCCACCACTGACGCTCAGTAGCAGCAGTGTGTACCATCTACAAGATGAACTGCAGAAATTCACCAAAGATCCTCAGACAGCACCTTCCAAACCCATGACCACTTCCATCTTGAAGGACAAGGGCAGCAGATACATTGGAACACAAGCCACTCCAAGCCGCTCACCGTCCTGACTTGAGCCATTCCTTCCGTTCTCTGGGTCAAAATGCTGGAATTCCCTTCCTGAACGGCATGGTGGAGTTTACCTAAACCAAAGGCAGCTCCTCAATACCTTGTCAAGGGCAAATCAGGGATAGGCAATACATTCTGACCCAGCCAGCAACACCCACACCTTCCACTGAAGAGCAAGAATCAAATGGCAACTGCTTTGGGGTAACGGCATGTGCTATCAAGTTCAACAAGTGCAGCTGAATTAGATGGGATTTAGACAGGTAATTGGTCATTCCCAGGAGATAGTGAGCTACCTTTCCCTCCGTCTGGTTTAGTTAGAGTGAGGTTTGCTCATTGAGTGCAGTGTCAGGTTTTTCTTCCAAAGCCACTCTGACCGGGCCCAGGACAGGCTATGACACTGGAGAGGCCAGGCATTCCCACAGGCACAGGACCCCTCTCAGGGAACTGGACAGAATGGCTGGAATGATCTGGGAGCTCTGATCTAATGTAAAAGTTCAACATGTTAGATCTTGCACTCCATTGGGAGAATCTCAGGCTCTGAGAACAGCTGAATGTGGAAGGAATTAACAATTCTCAGGCTGTCATAGATTCATGGAACCTACAGCTCAGAATAAAGGTCCTTCAGTCTATTGAATCTGTGCCAGTCAAAAAGCAACCACTTAAATGATCTCATCCGATTTCCCAGCCATTGGCCCATTGCCTTGTATACCTCGGCATTGTAAGTCCACATCTGAATACTTCTTCAATGTGACAAGGGGGTTTCTGTCTCTCTCTCACCCCTCACAGGCAGCATGTTCCTGATTCCCCACCATCCTCAAGCTGATACTTGAATTCTGACACTGTTGTGCTGCAGTGGTGGTGTCATGACCTCTGGACCAGGAGGGCTGTGTTCACTTCCCACCTGCTCCCTGATGACATCCCTGAACAGGGAGATTGGAAAATATCTTTCACTGGATTCTGGGCACAGATTGAGATGTTATCCTGGGATGTGAGGGACTCTGTAGGAATAGCAGGAACATTCTAAACAAGGGAAATGGTGGGAATGTTGTTTTTTTTCTTTCTCTCTCTCTCTCTCTCTCGCGCACACACACACACAATCCCTCATCCCTCTTTCCTGACCCAATGCTGCTGTTCACAGATATCCTGGAAGTGGACGTGGAGGAACTGGACGAGAATGGGACAGAAAATCTGAGCACTTGCTTAGAACTCAGAGAAACAGCGACAAGGACTGAGAGAGCTCGGAAACTGGGGAAAGGTCAGAGAGCGGCGCAATTAAATAGCAGAAGATTAATCGCAGTGTTTGAGGAGCGATGATGAGTTGCTTCCAAAACGTAGTTTAATTATTCAGCATAAACTAGTAACTGTTCTTAATTTTGATTAAGTGGCCATTTAACTGCGGAATCTGTGACAAAACCTTGCGAATTGTGAAAAAAATTGAAACCCGATCACAGAACCACTCTGAGCTGTTCAAAACTTGGAAATTCGAAAGTTTAGAAGTTAATTTATGAAATTGAAGAGATGGCAAGGATTGATTAACCCTTTCCTTACATTGACGCAGTGAAGCTAGCCTTGAAAATCCAGGACATCACTCACTGACACTTGTCTATGAATCTGCAGAGGGAGAGCACTGGGAGGGAACCCAGAATGATTCCCAGCCCCTCGGTGCTGAGTGGTCAATCACCCCATCTCTCTCTCTCTCTCTTTGATTCTTGTACTCTTGTCAGTTTTTCTCTCTACCTTTCGCTCTTAGTATCTCTCTGTGTACCAGTCTTCTGCTTCTGTCTCTTTATGTCTCTGTCTGTCAGTTTCTCTGCCTGTCTCTTGCTGTCTGTCTTGCTCTCTGTCACGGTCAGTCTATCTCTCTCTCGCTGTCTGCCTCTCTCTCACAGTCAGTCTGCCTGTCTCCATTTTTGCTGATGCTAATTTTTCACTTTGTACAGAAATGTTGGATGCCGATCCGAGAGAGTTCAATCAGGCTGTCAAACTGGAAACTCCTTTGAAGGCGAAATCCCAACCAGAAGCAAATCGAGAGAAAAGGCAGAGACGGAAAGAAGGTGAGAGAAAGTTCCTGATGCAGCAGCAGCATGGTCAGCACTGAGTGAGTAATCCACTCTCCAGTGAGATGACAGGATCACAGTCCCTGGAGCCTGACCCACCTTTCAGTAAGATCGCGGCTGATCTAGCTATGACTTTAACTCCACAATCCAGCTGCACCCCCTGACCTTTCACTCCGTTATCGGTCAAAAAGTCTTTTTCACTTGGCCTGGAAAATATTTCTAAACACGGGGCTTTCCCTGCTCCCTGAGAAAGGGGTTCCCCTTTATCAGGAGATCTCTCATTTCAATTAAATTATACTCAGGGTAATTGGGAACAGCTGCAATGTTTATATCTTCCTCTATTTGTGGTCCACTGAGTTAGGAAAACAGACCCTGTGAGCATTAGCCTGGAGATGGCTTCACCTGCCCCACATCAGAAATTGTAATTAATGGACCTGAACCTGACTCTTCAGACAGGGACCCAATCCCACTCTCAACTGGACACGCAAACTTCCTATTTCCTCAATTCTTCCACTATACATCAACAGGGTCATAAACTATCACTACCGCCCCTCTGTTCCCCCCCGCCCTGTGAGGCTCAGAGCCAGAATAGGATTCACTCTCACCTCCCACACTCTGCAATCATCACCGCACGCTCTGGCACTCCCACTGTCTTCAGAGAGATGGAACATTATCCCCTCACGGCTTTTCCAATTGGACTGTTCCGTCTGGCTTTTCCCCAATTTCACACCCAACAACCCCTCCCTTTCTGTAAAGAACTGGTTGACCTCTTTTTCTGATTGACCTATTCAGAGATGTTATTACACACCTGAACCCCGGGCCTCCAGCTCCAGGGTAGGGACGTTACCACTGTACCACCCTTGCCCGTTCACTTCCTCCCATCTCACCAGCCAAGGTCAGAAACATTCCCTGTTCAAAGTGAAACTGTGACGGCTTGTGGTTTACTCTATTTGCCGCTGACACTACAGCCTCCCCCCACACTCGAGAGTCCAAATGGAGTTTGGGAGACTGCTTTACTGAACACCTCAACTCAGTCTGGAATTGTGACCCTGAGCTTCTGATGACTCGTCATTTTGTTTCTCACTTCACCTTGAGCTCTCTGTCTTCAACCCAATATACCTTTGTATTAAAGCTAAGCACTCAGCCATGATTTCTCCATCAGGAACGTTACTGTCTCCCAACTCAACATAATCTCCAATCCCTTTTATTGTTGTTGGCTTTTGGAAAGCAATTATTAATAATGAGACAACAAGGTGCAGGGCTGGATGAACACAGCAGGCCAAGCAGCATCATAGGAGCAGAGAGGCTGACGTTTCGGGCCTAGACCCTTCATCAGAAATGGGGGAGGGGAAGGGGGTTCTGAAATAAACAGGGAGAGAGTGGGAGGCGGATAGAAGATGGATAGAGGAGAGGATAGTTGGAGAGGAAACAAACAGGTCGAAGAGGCGGGGATGGGGCCAGTAAAGGTGAGTGTAGGTGGGGAGTTAGGAAGGGGATAGGTCAGTCCAGGGAGATCGGACAGGTCAAGGGGGCAGGATGAGGTTAGTCGGTAGGAGATGGAGGTGCGGCTTGAGGTGGGAGGAGGGGATAGGTAGGAGGAAGAACAGGTTAGGGAGGCAGGGACGAGCTGGACTGGTTTTGGGATGCGGTAGGGGGAGGGGAGATTTTGAAACTTGTGAAATCCACATTGATACCATTGGGCTGCAGGGTTCCCAAGCGGAATATGAGTTGCTGTTCCTGCAACCTTCGGGTGGCATCGTTGTGGCACTGCAGGAGGCCCAGGATGGACATGTTGTCTGAGGAATGGGAGGGGGAGTTGAAATGGTTCGCGACTGGGAGGTGCAGTTGTTTATTGCGAACCGAGCGTAGGTGTTCTGCAAAGCGGTCCCCGAGCCTCCGCTTGGTTTCCCCGATGTAGAGGAAGCCACACCGGGTACAGCGGATGCAGTATACCACATTGGCAGATGTGCAGGTGAACATCTGCTTGATGTGGAAAGTCTTCTTGGGGCCTGGGATGGGGGTGAGGGAGGAGGTATGGGGGCAGGAGTGCACATTCCTGCGGTTGCAGGGAAAAGTGCCGGGTGTGGTGGAGCTGGAGGG
>NC_063368.1:20878686-20887956 GCF_021869965.1 Rhincodon typus
CAACTTTCCTGCTCCTCTGATGCTGCCTGGCCTGCTGTGCGCCTCCAGCTCCACACTGTGTTATTTCTGACCCCAGCATCTGCTGTTCTTGCTATCTCAACCCTATAGGCTTAATGCTTTCAAAGCAACATAGGTACAGAATGTAGTGGAAGTGATGTTCCAAGAAGACATCATCAAGCTGAGTCAAAGCGAGTGGAGTTCGTTGATCGTGTTGGTTCCCAAATCTGATGGTACTCAATGATTCTGCATAGATTATCGGAAGTTTAACGCCATGACTAAATCAGACTCAGACCCAATTCCAAGGCTGCAGGACTGTGTGGAAAAAGTTGGACAAGCCACTTTATGATTACTGGCAAGTAGTTTTGTTGGAGTGAGTGAAAGAAGTTTTTGCTTTTGGAACCCCAAATGGGCTATACCAATTTAAAGTAATGCCATTTAGAATGAAGAATGCACCAGCCACATTTCAAAGACTTTATAAACAGAGTTGTGGCAGGACTGACTGGTTGTGCCATCTATATAGATGACTTAGTGATCTTTAGCCATTTATGGAATGATCACGTGATGCATTTGGCAGAGCCTGCTGAGAGACTATGGAAGGCAAAGTTGGTCATAAATTTGGCAAAGACAGAATTTGTAAAGGTGGAAGTGATGTTCTTAGGATACAACATCGGACACTGACAGATGACACCAAGGAACGTGAAGACGCAGGTCATCGAGGAATTTCCAAGACCATCCTTGAAGAAGAAGGTGCTATGATATTTGAGACTGAGTGGATTCTACAGGAAATTTGTACCAAACTTTAGTAACGTGGTGGCACCACTGACGGATTTGTTGAAGAAGAACACGAAATTCCAGGAGGCAGTTGAGAATTTAACAGCATTGTCAACCACCGCACCAGTTTTAGCCGCACCAAAATTTCTTGAAACCCTTTAAAGTCACTATCAGGCACAAACAATGCAGGTGTTGTGTTGCTCGAGGAGGGTAATTGTGGAATTGAAAGGCCAATCGGTTAGTTTTTAAAGAAACTCAATATCCACCAGAGAAAATATTCAACTGTTGAAAAAGAGTTATTGAGTTTGGTACTGGCCTTACAACATTTTAATGTTTATGTTGCAAACAGTGTGTCAGAGACGGTTGTGTACACTGATCACAATCCTTTGACATGTTTGGAAAGTTATAGAGATAAGAACACCAGACTATTTTGTTGGAGTCTTCTGTTACAAGTGTTTAATTTACAGATTGTACATGTTGCAGGTCATGAAAATGTTATTGTGGATGCGTTAAATAGAAAATGTGTATATAAGATATAAACAGTAGTGTTCAATGTTATATATGTATATAGAATTAGTATGAAATGTGTAACTTTAGATTAATAACCTATGTATCTAGTAATAACGTTAAGATTTAGAAAAATCATGAAGCCATCTTCTCATCATGCTGGTTCATTTTTTTCTTAAGTGGGGAGGTCTTGTGACGTTGGGTATAGTAGTTGTGGATTGGAAGGCAGGACATTAGAATTTGTAAAATGATGGGGGGGGGAGAAGAATGTGTGGTCCCTTTAAAAGATGATGTGCTTTTCTAGGTCTTGGAGATTAAAACAAAATGCCCACAGGCAGCAGCAGATACACAGAGAGTTCTTGAAATTGAAGCATTGTATCAGAACGGCTATACTGTTAGCCGGCAAAACAGCATTTTACCAAGACAACAGGATTTTGAATTTAGCCAATTAATTTAAACCAGGCCTTAGACACGAAAATCCAATTAAATTCAAATATAGTTTTGACAATCTAGGACCCATCTTATTGTAAGAAATTAATAGGTCATCAAGGGTATAAAAGAAGAGGGCATTTGAAAATCTGTGTGACAGTGAACTGCCATTGGAACTCACTGGCTCTCACAGAAATCTTGAAGCTCTCAGTAAGCACCATCTAAATAAAGGTACTACAGCACTCTTAGCTAATGTTCCTGACACAGGAAATCAACAGAGAAAGGCATTCTTGAATGGAAAACAGCTGAGAAGGCAAAGAACATTCCGGAAGACTTATCCTGGCTGTAATTTCGAGAGACTAAGTTTTAGTTTTTTTTCTTATTACTTTGCTTTATACAGGTCGGATTTGTATTTATTGGAACAGCATATCATTAGAGTTTTGTTTCATTCAGAAATAATTAGTAGTTAAGGGGGGAATTGTTTAGTTTGTTAGTGGTTCTGTTAATTTGTTCACTGTTAGATAAATAAATTGTTACTTGTTGCTTGTAAAATGAATATCAGAGATTTCTTTCATTTCACCACTCCTTTATAACAGACTGGGGCTAAGAGGCAGATTATACCACTTTTCACACTTCCTTTAACGGATTACGAGGTGAGGCGAGCTTCTCTGGGTATTTCAGTTTTAATTATCAGGGACGAGTCGACCTCCCCCTTTGTAACATTTCATTTCCATTTTGAGGGAATATACCTCAACTGTTCCTGAACCCTCTATTCTTTGAAAATAGTCCATTGTTCAGCTGCTGTTTATCCTGTGAAAACCAGATGTGGCAGCACCTCCTTTCTCACTGGACTGGAAATATCCTGCTGCACAAAACATTCCTGAACTCAGTCTGAGAACTCTTAGTCCCTTCTGCCCTTTCTACTACTGCTTTCCCAGTCTGTAGCCTGTGCCTGGGGTCAGTAGCCTGTACCCACAGTCTGTAGCCTGTTCCTGGGATTTGAATTAATCTGGTAAACCTTCTCCAAACTGCTTCCAATGCATTTAACATCCTTCAGTAAGTACAGTGACAGTACAGTGCACAATACTCCAGATGTGGTCTCACCAGCGTTCCGCATAACTGAAGAATAGCCTCCCTAGTGTTGCATTCAACTGCTCCCCACAGCAATGTACAACATCCATTTAGTTTTCCTGATTACCTGATGCACCAAAGGACCAATGTTCTGGAATTCATGCACCATGACACCAAGATCCCTCTGCATCTCAGAACCCTGCAACTCATCAGCATTTGGATAATATGCATTTTTTTTGTTTGATAATTACCAGATCAAAATATTTCCTCATTGTATATTACAATGTACCAACCAAAACTGCTGGAACGTATCTCCTTAAATCTTACAGATTGCACCATAGTCCCAAACAGAGCAGTCCCTTCCTATTATCGAATATAACATTCTCATGTTGCTCATTGGCAGGTCTAATGTCTTTGGCACTAAGTTCACTGTGTTTGATAATGGAGTCAATCCAGAGAAGACACCAATGGTGCCAGAAAATATGATGCTTCGGGAAGAGATAGTAGCTGTATGTTATGTAAGTATTTCATTATGATTGGTTCTAACGTCTCAAAGACTGGGAGGAATGAGCTGAGCAACAGAATATAAGCATTGCACCATTGTTCCACATAGAAATTGTGTCTGTGATTGGAGAGCTGTCAGTGTAATATCCTGTTCATAACGTAGGTGAATACAGTGCTCACTCACTCTGATATTAGGTTTTCAGAGGCTTCCAGACACTATTTGACAAAAGCAGGTTCATACTCTGGGAGTTTTACACAGTGCAGATTTATAAAGTTATGTGTCTTTGAAATGAAGGTGCAGTGATTTGAAGGATGTTTAGTGGACATGATGTACATGGCACCTGGCAACTGCATAATGAAAATAAGGTGCAGTGACAATCGATAGTTTGGATTTTGAGAAGGTAAACCGTGGTGTCTGCAGGGTCAATGTTGGGAGACCTGCACTTCTCAATAATGTCCAAATCATCTGGACTCAGCTAAAGAAAACATAAATAAACAAAAAAATACAGAAATTGCTGGAAAAACTCAGTGGGTCTGGCAGCATCTGCGGAGAGAAAGCAGAGTTCATGTTTTGGGTCCGATTGCAGGGGAAGGTGCCTTGAGGCTGTGGTGGCGGGGGTGGGGGGGGGGGGGTGTTGAGAGTGAAGGAAGAGTGGACCAGGGTGTCCCAGAGGGAACGGTCCCTGTGGAAGGCTGACAAAGGAGGGGAGGAGAATGTGTGTCTGATGGTGGCATCCCACTGGACGTGGCAGAAGTGGCAGCTAATGATCCGATGGATGTGGATGCTGTTGGGATAGTGGGTGAGGACAAGGGCACCCTATCACTGTTGTGGGAAGGAAGGGAAGGAGTGAAGGGCAAAGTGTGGGAGATGTACTCCGCAAAAGTCTCAAGTTTTATATCTCTGTGCCTCACCTCAATGAATTTCAGGCACAACCTGATATTGAACTCTTCTGTTGTCTTTGCTGCCATGCACTTTTCTTTGGACAAGAGTCCTCTCCCTGCACCAGAGACATCTTCACCCACGTCTAACACTCCCTCCACCTGGAGCCCCTCCTTTTGCCACACTCGATGTGAGATTATTCACCTCAATTTCTCTGCCCCTTACCCATTCCAACCTATCTCCCTCTGAACTGACTGCACCCTGTGGTCCCAGATCCAACCCTGACTTTATAGTAAAGCCTGCTGGGAAGGGTGGTGCTGTTGCTGTCTGGCAGACCGACCTCTACATTGCAAGGACTGAGCATCAACTCTCAGATAGTTCCTCATATCTCCCTCTGGACCATGACCCCACCATACAACATTAGGTCATTATGTCCATAATGTCACCAACCTCATTTCATCTGATGATCTACACGCCACCCCCCAAATGCCTCCAAGCTCATCATTTCCCAAGCTTGCACAGGCCACTTGTGCCTTCTCCCCAAAATCCACAAACACAACTGCCCCGGACAGACCCATTGATACTGCCTGTCCCTGCTCCTACCCTGTGGAACTCATCTCTTCCTACTTTGACTTGATTTTTTTCTTGCCTTGTCCAGTCCCTTCCCACTTACATCCATAATTCCTCTGATGCTTCACATCAGTTTCAGAATTTCCAGTTTGCATGCTCCAGCCGCCTCCTCTTTACTATGTGTAAAGGGATTGTACCTCCATCCCCCATCAGGATGGTCTCGGAGCTCTCCACTTCTTCCTGGAACAAAGACCTGAACCGTTTCCATCCATCACCCTCCTCCATCTGACTGAGCTCATCCTTACTCTGAACAATTTCTAACTCCTCTCATTTTCTTCAGGTTGGCCATGGGTACCTGCCTCAATTATGACTGTCTCTTTGTGGGGTATGTGGAATATTCCTTGTTCCAGTTCTATTCTGGCCCCCACCCACAACTCTTTCTCCAGTATATCAATGACATCATTAGTGCTGTTTCCCTCTCTCATTCAGAATTGGAAAAGTTCGTCAATTTCGCTTCCAGTTTCCATTCCATTCTCACCTTCACCTGGTTCATCTCTGACTCCTCCCTGCCCTTCCTCAACATCTTTGTTTCCATTTTGGGAGATAGGCTGGCCTATCCACTACAAACTCACCAATTCCTACCATTACCAGGACGATACATCCTCGCATGCTGCTTCCTGTAAAGACTCTATTCTATTCTCCCTGATCGTCCATTTCTGTTGCATGCTCTGATGATGCCAACTTTGATAAGGGGGCCTCTGAAATATCCACTTTCTTCCTGAACCAAGGACTCCTCAGCACTGTGGTTGACAGGGCTGACAGGTCTTGGGTGTATCTGACCCCCTCACCCCCTCTATTCTCTCTCACATCAGCAATAGGGTTCCCCTTGTCCTCTCCACTATCCCACCAGCATCCACATCTGCAGAATCATTTCTACCACCTCCAGTGAGATGCCATCACCAGACACATATTCTCCTTCCCTCCCTACACTTCACTGAATACAGTCTACTGTATTCATTGTTCACAATGTTGTCTCCTCTACATTGGAGAAATGTACAGCCTGGGTGACTGCTTTGCATAACATCTACATTCTATCCGTAAAAAAGATCTTGAGCTTCCAATTGTCTGCCACTTCAGCACAGCAGCGTGTTCCCTGGCAAATATCTGTATCTCAGGATTGCTGCAGTGCTCCAGTGAAGCTCAACGCAAGCTGAAAGAACAGCATTTCATTTTATGCTTGGGAACTTCACAGCCATCTGGACTTAATATCAACTTCAGTAATTTTAGGGCCTGAGCAACTTCTACCATGTCCTTACTCCATATCCCACACAGCAGACCTTGTCATCACAAATAACCCATTGTCAGCTACTCATGGCCCCTATTAGCAGCTAATTCATTTACCCACTTCTTTGTCTGTCCAACTGTTTATTCTCTCTCCCTGGGGTTTGTCTCCACCTGTCTTTATTCATTCACAGGATGTGGGCATTGCTTTTAGGCAGTATTTATTGCCCATCCCTAATTGCCCAGAGGGCAGTTGAGTGTCAACCACATTGCTGTGGGTCTGGAGTCACATGTAGGCCAGACCAGGTAAGGATGGCAGTTTCTTTCCCTAAAGGGCATTAGTGAACCAGATGGATTTTTCCTGACAATTGATAATGGATTCATGGTTATCACTAGGTTCTTAATTCCAGACTTTTTTCTATTGAATTCAAATTCCACCATTTGCTGTGGTGGGATTTGAACCCAGAACGTTAACAATCCAGAGATAATACCACTAGGCCATTGCCTCCCATTTACTCCATCATTTACTCCTTCTCCTCCCTAACCCATCTTCAGCACGTATACCAATTTTTTTCCTTTCTTAAATCAGTTCGGAAGAAGAGTCATTGGACCCGAAACATTAACTCTGCTTTCTCTTCACAGATGCTGCCAGACCTGCTGAGTTTCTCCACTAATTTCTGTTTTTGTTTCCGATTTCCAGCATCTGCAATTCTTTTGTTTTTTTTGTTTTCTTAAATAAGATAGGCCACCTGAAATACCAAGAACTTTACAGTTCAATCCTTTTGCAGTGTAGTCACTGTTATACCATGAGAAATACAGCAGCTAATGTACCCACAGAGAGCACCCACAAGCAGCAATGAGTTAATGATCAGATAGTCTATTTCTGTGATAAATAGTGACCCATGATACTCGGGAAATCTCTCCCCATTCACCTTTGAAACAATGACACCTAGTCTTTTACATCTATCTGTGGGGGGACACTTTGAAGAGTGGGCCAAATGGCCTCCTGCACCGATATAGTTTTGTGATTCTGTGACAAGGCCACAATTTATTTGAAAGACAGTTCCTTTGACAGTGTAGCACTCCCTCAGTAAAGAACTGAACTGTCCCGCCTTAGTTTCTGTAGCCGAGCTCTTGAGTGTGATTTGAACCCAGAATCATGTGACTTAAAGTTTGGACTGAATCCCAGCTCTTGATGTCAACATGCGTCCACAAGAATGTGGAATTGTGTGGCCTGTGTGACCTTTGAGTATTGTGTGACCTTTGGCTTTTGTGGAAGTGAAGCTGAGGGAAGAGCCAGGCTGTGATGGTTTTATCTGATGGGCCATGGAGGGACATCTTCAGAAAGGTGATTGGGAATGTTGTGGTTAATGGAGACAGAACCACTGGAAGTTATTCGATGAGTTGAATGGCCCTTTGCTATATCTGTATGCCATTCTCCCAACTCATGTACTTGGGGTTAAATGCCTCTGGGTTTAGGTAGAGAATGGGAAACTGGTTGGAGATTGAAAACAAGGCAGATCTTATTCCCAGAGACAATTGGAGAGAGATTTGGGAGAGAGGAATGTCAGCATGACATGCATTTTCTTATTCTCCTCACTCTCGTCACAGGAAACAAACATTCTTGGATTTAAAGGACCACGGAAGATGACAGTGATTATCCCAGGAATGAATCTGGATGGTGAGAGAGTTTCCATTCGACCCAAGAATGTGAGTCTATTCCCTTCAGGCTAGCACCTGGGATGGGAAAGGGGGCAGAATCAGAACAGCTGAAACTCAGTGCACCACTTGAGGTTATTCAATGAGTTCAATGGCCTTATTCTATTCCTACACACCAACCTCATAAATTGGGGCTGAATGTCTGAGACTTTATGTACAGAACAGCAAACTGGTTTAATACAAAAAGTAACATTCGTCCCACACAAATGACAGACAATGACCACTTCCAACAAGAGAGAATCTAACCACTGCCCCTTGACATTCAATGGCGTTACCATCACTGAATCCCCCACTGTCAACATCCTGGGGGTTACCATTGACTTGAAACTGAATTGGTCTCAACGTGCAAATTCTGTGGCTACAAAAGCAGGTCAGAGACTAGGAATAATGCAAAGAGGAACTCACCTCCTGACTCCCCAAATCCTGTCCACCATCTACAAGGCACAAGTCAGGAGTGTGATGGAATACTCCCCACTTGCCTGGATGGGTGCAGCCCCAACAACACTCAAGAAGCTTGACACTGTCCAGGGCAAAGCAGCCCGCTTGATTGGCACTACATCCACAAGCATCCACGCCCTCCACCACTGATGCTCAGTAGAACAGTGTGTACTGTGTACAAGATGCAATGCAGAAATTACCAAACATCCTCAGACAGCACCTTCCAAACCCACAACCAAATCCATTTAGAAAGACAAGGGCAGCAGATACATGGGAACACCGCCATCTGCAAGTTCCCCTTTAAGCCCCTCACCATCCTGACTTGGAAATATTTCGCCATTCCTTCAGTGTCACTGGGTCAGAATCCTGGAAATCCCTCCCTAAGGGCATTGTGAGTCAACTCACAACAAATGGACCACAGTGGTTCAAGAAGGCAGCTCACTACCACATTCTAAGGGCAACTAGGGCCAGGCAATAAATGCAAGCCCAGCCACCAATGCCCACATCGTCTGAATGAAAGTCTTTCAAAAGGACCTGGTGACGAATGAGGCCGTGGAAAGGCATCAAAAATCCAGTTTATAATCACACAGCAGATATGATCCCAGCACTGACCTCCAGGAGGCAGGGAATAAAGAGGAGAATAGAAATGACAAGGGAGGACCAATAATAACTGATGCCAGTCGTGGTATGCCATCATCTGAGCATTTGGCCACAGAAAACCACTGACATTGCAGAGTAGGACTGAAGGAGCGGGCACTGTCGGAGGGTCAGTGCTGAGGGAGTGTGGCACTGTCGGAGGGTCTACTGAGGGAGTGCGCACTGTTGGAGGGTCAGTGCTGAGGGAGTGCCGCACTGTCGGAGGGTCGGTGCTGAGGGAGCGCCGCACTGTCGGAGGGTCGGCGCTGAGGGAGCGCCGCACTGTCGGAGGGTCGGCGCTGAGGGAGTGGGCACTGTCAGAGGGTCGGCGCTGAGGGAGTGGGCACTGTCAGAGGGTCGGCGCTGAGGGAGTGGGCACTGTCAGAGGGTCGGCGCTGAGGGAGCGCCGCACTGTCGGAGGGTCGGCGCTGAGGGAGCGCCGCACTGTCGGAGGGTCGGCGCTG
>NC_063368.1:20888056-20902569 GCF_021869965.1 Rhincodon typus
CACTGTCGGAGGGTCGGTGCTGAGGGAGGGGGGCACTGTCGGAGGGTCAGCGCTGAGGGAGTGGGCACTGTCGGAGGGTCGGTGCTGAGGGAGCGCCGCACTGTCGGACGTGACGTCACGTGGGTGAGATGTTAAATGAAATCCCCCTGTTGCTGTGATGGGTGGGAGAAGATACCAATTGCACTATTTGAGGAAGAACAGGTTTCCTGGAAAAATTAGTCCCTCGGCAAGCTTTGCATAAACCGGCTGGCTGCTGTTATTTAATCACATGACTTTGTGGAAGCTTTCTGTGCGCTAATTGGCTGCTGTTCCCTACCGGACCAGTTCTTTCAGGAACGGAATCTACCCGCCTTAGCTGATCTGGCCTACATGTGACTCCACACCAGCAGCGTAACTACCTTCTGTAACGGCCTATGTAGGAGGTCAGTTCAAGGGCAAGTCGGCATTGGTATCCAGGGCTTTTTCTGCCATTGCCCCACCCCCCCAACCCTGACTCCGCCCTGCCCCACCCACATCTCTTTAATGAATTAAGCAAAAAATTCCAAATGGTGATATTTCCATTGGGACCTGGTTGGTCATAAAGTGCTTTGAGTTGTTCAGAGGTGTTGTAAGCACTTTCATCAAAATGTGGATTGTTCTTTTTTTGACACAGCCCGTTTTGTGTGTTGTGGTGGATTCTGTTCATCCAAGCTCCGTGTTCCCAGCCAGAGACACAGGAAATGTCTCACTATAATACCACATTTATCAGTCTCGGCAGTGAGATCAGAGCTAATCCTCATCCTGCCTGCATTCCATGTTCCCACTGGGACCTTGCTCGTGATTGCATCACCGACCCGAGTCCTCCTGCACAAGGCTTGGGAATTGTCTGTTCAGGATCGGAATTCTCATTCTAAACTGTTGCAGGATGTAGCTGTAGAGACTGTTGTCTCTAATGCGTATTTTCATGGCACCAGGAACACGAGACTTTGCTGACACGTTGGCAGAATAAAAACATGGAGAATATAGTTGAGTTGCACAACAAATCTCCCGTCTGGAATGAAGACACTCAGTCTTATGTCCTTAACTTCCATGGGCGTGTGACACAGGCTTCTGTGAAGAATTTCCAAATCATCCATTCCAATGACTGTAAGTAACGGCCTCGGCACTCTGGGATCACCTGACACCTTTACTTTTAGACAGTGAAATCTGGGTGAAAGGTCAATGATCTAGGTGAAGGGTCAACGACCTGGGTGAAGGGTCAATGGTATGAGTGAAATCTGGGTGAAAGGTCATTGCTCTGCGTGAAATCTGGGTTAAAGGTCAATGATCTGGGTGAAGGGTGAATGGCCTGGGTGTGGCCTACTCTGGGCCGGAGAGGTTACTCCAGGTGATTGAGCTTCTATGACTATTACGAGGGGGCATAATTTTAAGGTGATTGGAGGAAGGTATAGGGGAGATGTCAGAGATAGGTTCTTTACACAGAGAGTGGTGGGTGTGTGGAATGTGCTGCCAGCGGTGGTAGCGGAGTCAGATATTTTAAAGACTGTTAAGCAACTCTTGGATAGGCACATGGAGGATAGTAAAATGTAGGGTATGCAGGGTAGACCGATCTTAATAGGATAATAGGTCGACACAACATTGTGGGCCAAAGGGCCTGTACTGTTCTATGTTCTATGTTCTATGAGATCTCAGTATCAAATGGGCAAGCAGATGCTTTCTTGGACTTTGGTTCTGGGTTCAAGATGATTTAAAGATTTCAGGGAATTGGGGAGGGCAAACAGGATGAGAAATAGATATATTTTTGATCAACCTGTTTAGAGATGTTATGACACACATCTTTGGAACAGGTGGGACTTGAATCTGGGACACCTGGCTGAGAGGCAGGGTCATTTTCTCCTGCATCAAAGTTGATGCTAAATACGATGTTTGTGGATGAATGAACAAAATGTCTCCTCTCTCTCTCTCTCTCTCTCTGTTTCTGTTTCTTTCAGCTGATTACATTATCATGCAGTTTGGCCGAGTGGCTGATGACATCTTCACTATGGATTATAACTACCCGATGTGTCCCATTCAGGCCTTTGCCGTGGCCCTCTCTAGTTTTGACAGTAAACTGGCATGTGAGTAGATTCTCACACGCCGCCAGCGGACAGGAACTGGACAAGATCAATCTTTGAATTTCCACAAGACCAGGAAAGTAGGAGAAGATACAAGCACAGGAGCTGTATAATAGAGAGATCCAGGAATATTCTGCAGATTTATCAGAATCTCTGACCCTAAACCTGAGACAATGTTTGAAAAACGTCAGAAATTGGGGCAGGTTTAATGAATATTCATGTTAAATGCTTGTGCCGTGAACTTCTGTGTACCTTGTCTATGGCATTATCCAAATGTTTGTACAATGTTTTCTCACAATCAGGTATTATTGATCCTCTACCACATTATGCAATAACTAGACAGGTTGTAAATGTTTGGTTTAATCAGGAATATGATGATAATGTCAAAATGGGTGAGGAGCTGCATCAGGCAAGAGCAGTAAACTCTTTGGTAAGTTTCTCCAAAATTTAGTATGTGGAACTGGTACATGCACACAGTTTAGAGTCCCAGAGTGATATAGCACAGAGGCCATTCATCCCATAGTGTCAGTCCTGGAACCAGCCAGAATATCTTTTCTGCCGGTTGCTATGGTGTTTTACGCCTGCCTGAGAAAGGCTGCACTTTTCCATTTATTTAATCTTGTCCTCTACAGATTCTTAAATCCATACCCTGGTCTCTGCTGCCTCTGAAACAATTGAAACATTTTCTATTGTTCAAAGACATCATCGTGGCCGGCCCATGGTGAATTTTTTTAAAATCTCAGGTCAAAACTTTTGTCCATCTCATTCCAACAGCGAATGTTCAGAGGCTGGTGAGGGAACTCTGGCCCAGACCTATTTGACTGGAAAATATCCCATTCCTCATCTTTGAAATGCTGACCACAAGAAGCAGAATCACATCAAATGTCTTCAACAAAATCCAATCGAATCAGAGTTAACGACAATCCCCAACTAAACCTCCATCCAAATCACATTGCATCAAACCCAGCCCCAGGTAAACGAAGCTCCATTTCCCCTCAGGAATGTTGGGAGGATTTCAGGGAAGGGGACTGGGTGGTTTTACAGAAATTCCTTTATTTCTTTGCCAGCGTTTGTTTTGTATCAACTGCCTTCACTTTCACATCTTCCCTGCCCCTTACTGGGGTGAATTTGATCACTGCAGGAATGGGCTAAAATGGGATGGGAATGGGGTTAGTGAGAATGGAAGAAGAATGGAGGATGGCTGATGGGAGGTTGTGGGGAATGGGAGGGTGGAGAAGGGGGTGGTGGTTAGTGCGGTGTGGGGGAGAGGAAAGTGAGGGATAGGGGTGTGAAGTGGGGAATGGGAGGGGGAAGTGGGCATATGGGATGGGAGGATGGAATGTGAGGGAGTGGGAGGGGTAAGAGAAGGGGGGACAGGTGGTGGGGGGAGTGAGAGATTACAGAGGGAGGGAAGAAGAGGATGGGAGGGAGATTGTGGAGGATGGGTGAGTGGGATAAGTGGGGGAGTGGGGAATGGAGAATGGGGGAGCAGGGGAGAGTGGGGGATGGGGAGAATGGAAGGGGGCAGATTGTGGGGTCTGGGAAAGAGGGGAGAGTGGACAGTGGCATTACTAAGCTCCCACAAACCAACATCAAAATCATTGGCAACTTCAGGCTGAAAATGTCTGTCTACTCAATATGTTTCTTGAAAGCAGGTTGCAGGTTCATTAATTTATTAACCACACTCAGTGATTGGTCTAATCTGTTCTTTAACTGTCCACCTTCCCTGCTTTCCCCCAGTGCTATAGTTTATTGTCTGGATGATGCTGTTAGCTGAGAGCAGCCTGTTGTAACGGTTCATTACCCTCAGTCTTAATCAGGAGGAAGATAATTCAGGGACACATTCGAAATCAAAACCTTCCACCTTTCCAATGACACGCCATGAACACAGCAATAGGTTTCTGATTGTGCTGTTTGATACCTGTCGCTTCTCATCAACCCACTGCCCAATAATAATCTGGTTGTGACAAGCCAATGAACTTGTGTCATGTTTAAACATTGTCCAACGGCCTGGGACCAATCTGATCCCACAGACAGGAAGTCGACCTGACAATGGGGATGAGTCAAGGATGTGTGGGTGGGGAAAATGTGTGGGTTGGAGGCTCAAGTGGGTGGGGACGTGTGGATGGGGATTGCATGGGTGGGGGTTGTGTGGGTGGGAATTGTGTGGGTGGAGATTGTTGTTGGTGGGGAAATGTGTGGATGGGGAACTGTGTGGGTAGGGGTTTGTGGGTGGGTGTTCGTGTGGGTGAGGATTGTGTGGGTAGGGAATTGTGTGGGTGGGGACATGTGGGTCAGGGTTTTGAGGTTGGGGGATTGTGTCGGTGGGGAAGTGTGTCGGTGGGGATTGTATGGGTAGGGGATGGGATTTCTCAGCCTCAGGGAGCAGTGATTTGGTTGAATTATTGTCAGTCCTTCTCTCTGTTCCTGGGTTTCAGGACCAGCCTCTATCTCTGGGATTGACACCTCGACCAGTCCCTGGAGGGTGATGCCCAGAAGGCAGATGCTGGTTGAGTTTAAATTGACCCTGAGGCCTCAATCCCCCTCAACATGGGCCAGATTGAAACTCAAATACCTGAGGCTGGGAGATGATTCCTTTTTGAAAAGTCAATTCAACTGAGGGATGTAAATCGATGTAGAAACTATGGACATGTCACGAGAGAAACAACTTGGACACAAGGACCCAGAGAAAGTGATTCCTGTAGCTGCTCCGATTCCTGACCTTGGAGTTTAGCTCATCCAACATTTCATACCACGTGATGTCCGACAAGGGGCAGGATGTTACTCCCCAGGACTGAGGTGGTCTTCCATACCTTCACTGGAATATAAATTCACAACTACCCAGATCTCACCAATGAACTATTAGCCTTGAGCAGATATCTGAATTTTACAGGAACGTTAAGTGAAATTAAACTAGGATGAATTTATTCTTAAGCCCCCTTTAAAGGTACCAATTTTAGAGCTGTGCAAACTGAAATATCTATTAGACAAACTAAAATAAACTACATGTCATAGTTGAGCCTACAGCTGTGTCACAGTAGGCCTGCCCACAGGTTGAAGTGGGTCACTGTCTCTCTCGATGACTGCTCTCAATTGGCAGGACATTGAGCCATAAACCAGATCGATACAAACCTCATTGATAACATGTACAAAGCAATCTGAATAATTGCACTGCCAATGCATTAATGAGTCAGGAATTTACTTTAAATATTCTGGGTTGAGTTATTTACAGGGAGGCCCGTGGCCCGTGTCAGTGGTGCCCAGGACAAGGGCAGGCGATAAGATAGTGATTGTGATGCTCACAGTCAGGACTGGGGAGTGACCTTTTCCTTCACACCTTTTTCTGTTCCCGATGTTTCTTCTCTTCCTCTTCAGCCTTTTTCATCCACAGAATTATTTCAGCTCTTCTCTGCTCCTCTGAAACGCAGCTTTTCGTCATCAAGTCAGCCATATCTTTCGGTCTCGTCCTTTTTATTGTTGTCTGCTCTTTGGAATATTTCTCATCTTGTGCCGGCGCGTTCTTCCCTTTCTTCCGTCCATCCTTCTCTTTCCTCTTCTCCTTTCCCTTTTTCAGAGTTTCCTGAGGAAGGTTCTGGGGGTTGTCACTTACTGTCCAATCTGTGCCAGTGACTCCCTCCCCATCCCCCTGTCTCTGATCAGCAGGAGAGGTATGGTCCTGTGTCAAAGGCTCAGGTTCTATCCAGAGACACAAATAATCAGATGAACAAACTATTTGTCACATTATTCTACATAAAGCTCACATTCCGATGGAGAAAAATATCTAAAGCAATTCAAAGGAGCGATTATCAAATAAAAATTGGCAACCAGAACTACAATGTGATACTGAGATCAGTCGTGATGGCGGGTGGGGGTGGTTTAAGGAATCGCAATGAGGGAGGGGGGAGTTCCAGATAGAGATCCAGAGCTCAGAGCCCAGGCAGCTGCAAATCCCACCGACGCTGGAGCGATAGGGACCAGGAACACAGCATTAACCAGATCTAGACTGAAGGAGTTTGCAGCGATAAGGAAGTGGTCAAAATAACGGATTAATGTGTAAAGAAAGATAATTTCGAAGTTAACAAGGTGTAGAGCTGGATGAACACAGCGGGCCAAGCAGCATCAGAGGAGCAGGAAGGCTGACGTTTCGGTTCTGGACCCTTCTTCATGTTTATCTCAGATTCTCCAGCACCGGCAGTTCCTACTATCTCTAATTTCAAAGTTGAAGTGTTTGCAGAGAGGGAGACAAAGTAGGCCGGGTTGGGGGACGGGTGATGTACTGCTAAACGGGACCTAATGAGAGATAAAGCACAGACAGTACACGCAGCATCATAGCCTCTCTGCTCCTATGATGCTGCTTGGCCTGCTGTGTTCATCCAGCCCTGCACCTTGTTGTCTCGGATTCTCCAGCATCTGCAGTTCCTACTATCACAGACAGTACAGTTGTGAATGAGCCGAAACAAGGGAGGAATGTGTCAGGCCAGTCAGAATTGGTTTGGAATTGTCAGGCCAGGACGAACAAAGTTGGGGTTTTCAGCAGCCGATCAGCTGAAACAGAGCTGGGCTTTCAGTTAGAGTGCAGATGTGTAATCAGGAGCTCACTTAAAGCTCAAATATGGAATGGAGATTGTCAATAGTTTGGTTATTCCTCAGAATTTTGTGACTGTCAGGGCCCAGCATTTATTCCCTGTTCCTAGTTGCCCCTTGAGAAGTTGGGGGTGAGCTGCCTTCTTGAACTGCTGCAGTCCACCTGCTGTGGGTTGACCCACAATGTCCTTAGGGAAGGAATTCCAGATTTTGACCCAGTGACACTGAAGGGACAGCAATATATTTCCAAGTCAGAACGTGCGTGGCTTGGAGGGAAACTTGCAGGGGAGGTGGGGGTTGGGGGGGTGGTAGTGGTAGTACTCCCATGTATCTGCTGCCCTTGTCCTTCTAGCTGGAAGTGGTTGTGGGTTTGGAAGGTGCTGTCTGAGGATTTTGGGTGAATCTCTGCAGTGTGTTTTGTAGATAGTACACACTGCTGCTACTGAGAGTCAGTGGTGGAAGAAGTGGATGTTTGTGGTGCCAATCAAGTGGGGCCTGCTTTGTCCTCGTAGAATCCCTACAGTGTGGAAACAGGCCCTTTGGCCCAACAAGCCCACACTGACCCTCAGAGAGAATCCCACCCAGACCCGTCCCTATAACCCCCCTAAACTACACATCCCTGAACTCTACAGGCAATTTAACATGGCCAATCCACCTAACCTGCACATCTTTGGATTATGGGAGGAAACCCATGCAGACATGGGGAGAATGTGCAAACTCCACACAGACAGTCACCCGAAGCTGGAATCGAACCCGGATCCCTGGCACTGTGAGGTAGCAGTGCTAACCACTGAGCCTCTGTGCTGCCCCTCCTGGATGGTGTCAAGCTTCTTGAGTGTTGTTGGAGCTGCACTCATCAGGCAAATGGGGAGTATTCCATCACACTCCTAACATTTGCCTTGTAGATAGTGGACAGGCTTTGGGGAGTTGGGAGGTGAGTTACTCGCTGCAGGAGTCCTAGCTGCTGTCCTGCTCTTGTAGCCACAGTATTTATGTGGCTAGTCCATTAATTACTGATAAACAGAAACATACTGCTTTGGGAGGGGATGGATGGTGCTAAGAACTAGAAACAGAAATGAATTCAGTTTCTCATTTGGAGGCAGCTTTTCTTTACAATTCTTTTAAAATAAATTGATGGTAATTTGAGAACAGGGAGTGGGATTTCAGTAAAGGACACTTTCTGGAGGTGTTAGTCCAGATTGAGAGTATGGTTCCCATCAGGATATCTTAAACTGACACTTCCCCAATTTAAACGAGAAATCATTTTGTCAGAAGTAACAGAATCAGAAAATACAGAAACAGAAGGTTTTAAATGTATACAGGGAAGGGCTACCTTCTAAATAGAAAACCCCAGAATCGATATATGTGGTGAAGGGTGGCCTGGCATCGTTTGGTGAATATCGACAGGTCACTGTGACAGGGAGCTGTGTCCAAGATCCTTGCCTGGAAATCAATCCCTCCTCTTCTGGAAGACAAGTTTAAAATATAAAAAATATTGTAAATAATAAACAGTGCAAACAAATATATCACATAACATCAAATGACTTTGACACCGATAAATACATTCCGCAGTTTTGCATTAACAGTTAAATTCTTAAATCTAATAGGAAAACCCCTCATCTGAGCCAAGCTGGGAGATGGCAAATGCACTGTGACTGAGCCTTGACTCAGTGACCTGAGTAAGATACGAAACGTCCCCTGGTTCAGGGTGGGAGGTGGGAGGATGCGGGGAACAGTGAGTGAGTGAGGGAGTGAGTTACCTGTGTCTATATATGTACAATGTCAGGTGAAACTCTGACGCACCCCATGCCTAAAGAGATATCTTATTCTCACTTCCTCAGGCACTGCTGAAGAAAAAACATCATTAAATCAAACAGTAGCAAATTTCAACTGGTTTGGGGTCCAGGGAGAAATGAAAACTTATTTACATTTGTTTTACACTGCAATCACTCCTTGAGAGTTACAGATTCATTCTACCATCTGTCTCTATCCCCCCTTTCCTTTTCAATCTCTCCTGACTGTCTGCCTAGCTGCCACATCCTCTACTCAGCTGTTTCTTTGTTCCCCTGAATGGCCTCCTCCTGCTCGTATATCTGATGGCTTTCGGCATTTCTGCAGGATCTGGGCCATTATTGTACTTCCCTGAATTAGTTGAAATGAGCTCACCCTCACTGCCTTCCCACAAACTCTTCTCCGTCAAAACATTCAGAATGTTCCCTCCTTTGGGATCCTTCATCCAATCTCCACATTCCCATTCATCTCTCTGTGGACAACCTCTCTCTCGGTGTGATCCTTTCTGAATGGGGATAGAAAAGAAATCCTTTCCATTTATTTTACGAACAATCCTGTCAGATTCTGCAATGATTTTCATATGAACTACTTACATTACATTTCAAAACTACTTCATTAGCTATTCAGTATTTTGAAATAGAAACAGAAATTGCTGGAGAAATTCAGCACGTCTGGCAGCATCTTTGGAGAGAGAAATGGAGTTAATGACTGATCCAGTGATCCTTCTTCAGAAAGGAAGTATTTTGGGATGTTTGGAGCTGGAAAAGATGCTAAACAAATGCAAACCTTTCTTAACGCCACAAATACTGACATAGCCAGAAAAAGAATCATAATTCAGTGATTAGCTCTTAGAATAACCCAGTAAAGGTAATCAGAAATAAAAACAGAAAGCAGAGTTAACGGTTCAGGTCCAGTGAACCTCCGTTCTGAAGAAGTGTCACTGGACCCAAAACATTAACTCTGTTTCTCTCTCCCCTAATGCTGCCAGACCTGCTGAGTTTCTCCAGCAATTTCTGTTTTTGTTTCTGATTTCCAGAATTTTTAGTTCAGTAAAGGTAATAATTCCTCATAAATGTCCTCATCAAACTGTCTTTCCTGGAGAGAGAGCCAGAGACACAAACCCAGTCTCCCCGCACCCACTTATAGATTGAGAGGAGGGGTTTCAGCTAGTTATTTCAGTCTGAACTTTAACCTAAACTCCTCACTCCATCAGGAACATAGGAACAGGAACAGACCACTCAGTCCCTCGAGCTTGTTCCAGCATTCAATGAGATCATGGCTGATCTGTATCCTATTCCTGCCTTTGGCCCATATTCCTTAACACCTTTTTGCTTGAAAATATCAAGTTCAGATTTAAAATTTACACCGATCCAGCACCCAACTGCTGTTTGTGGAAGAGAGCTCCAAATCTCTCCCACCCTTTTGTGTAGAAGTGTTTTGGTCCTTATTCTCAGATTATGCCCCCTAGCCGTAGACTACCCTACCAGCGGAAATAGCCTATATATCTCGACTAATCCTGTTAGCCCTCCCCACAGACACCACCCATCCCGCGTGTCACTGTCCAGGAGCAATTCAGATTTATTTCTATAGAAGTAAAGTGATGAAAGGGTTACCGGAATCTTCGAGTGGGGGGTGGATCTTTGAGGTCCAGCTGGCTCCTTGCTCGGAGAGTGTTTGCTATGTGCCTCTTCCTTGAGCAGGTGGACAACCTTCACCCATTGCTCAAAGACTTCCTGCTCGCAATCTGGCTGCACGTACAGCTGCAGGTAAAAGCTACGGCCGCTGGCCAGGGTCACTTTTAACCTGTGCTTCTGTTTGTGAAATATGGAAAGTTTCACCAGTTTCAGAGGAAGGAGGCTGTTGGTAAACAGTGTAAGAAATTACTGTCACTTATAACACAGCACTCCCTCATCTCTAGCCATTGTAAAATGCCCTAGAAATTAACTTCTCCCTGCCAGCTCTTTCAGTCAGGGTGAAAGGGGCAATGCTGTAGAAACACCATCCACTCCCAGCTCCATCTACAACACAACACCATTCCACCTTGGGCACACGGTCCATTAGCATTCCCCCAGTGCCCTCAGATCGTGTGGCAATTCAGAAAAGCTGAAAGAGCCCAGTGCTGTTCAAATTATTCTGAATAAATTCTCACCCCTTCAGCTCCAGGTGATGTCTTGGTGTAAAGTCAGTATCTGAGGGTGATGGCTGTGATCGAGCAGTTTCTGAACACCAGGAATTTGTTGGGGATGAGGCCGAGGAGGACCACAAATATCTGGCTGAGCTCTTTCCGAACAGAGGATCCGAGGACAAGGCGGAACTCTGGCTGCTTAGCTCCCAGGCAGCTGGCTGTTCACTGGGTCTAGCTAGGAGCATCACATCAGGGAGCTGGAGATCAGGGTTGGTAGATGTCAGTCCAATGGTCACGATGGACACGTGGTGGTGAATATTGATCACTTGACCCTTTTTTGTGATCTGCCAAACAGAGAAAGCTGCAGATCAATGAGAGTAGGACACTACTATTCACTAACAGATGACTCATTGTCTCTCAGTCTCCAAATCACAGAGGAATATAGACCCTAGGTTCAATATAAATTCACTCCAATAATGGCTGCTCTCTTTGCCCAACATTGTTTACCTTTTCCCTGTTTGATACGACTGTTACTGGGAATGTTTCAGTCAATATCCTTAGAACTACCTCAATGCAAACATTCCCCAGGTGAGGACAGAAATTCACATTAAAAGAAATGGAGAAATAGAAGAAAGAGAGAAACAAGCTCTAAAACTCCAATAGAAAAATCACAAGATGTAAAGAAATCAGCAAAAGAAAAGGGGAGAGAGAATTTTAAAAAATATTTTCTAATCAACCTGTTCAGAGATGCTATGACCCACTTCTGGAGCTGGTGGGAGTTGAATCCAGGCTGCCTAGGTCAGAGGTAGGGACAGTATCACTGCACCACAAGACTTGATTGAGGTGTGTGAGAATATGAACAATTGAATAATCACGTAGAAAAACAGACAGAAGAAACTGGCACCAGTTGGCAGCCAGTCTTCATGGAGCAAGGAGTCACCTCTGACTTGTTCAGAATCAATGGGTTTGGTGATGGTGGATACTTCTGTTTGTTAAAACATCTGTATCTGTCAAGTTCGGTAGAGATTTGAATAATATGGTTTTGAAATCAGGGCATGTTGTGGTTGAGTACTTTATTATGTAACTTTGAGGAAGCAGGAGGAATTAGAATCCCTAGAGTGTGGAAGCAGGCCATTCGGCCCATCGAGTCCACACTGACCCTCCAAAGAGCAACTTGCCCAGACACTCCCCATTACCCTATCCCTGTAATCCTGCATTTCCCATGGCTAGCCCACCTAGTCTACACATCTTTGGACTGTAGAAGGGAACTGGAGCACTTGGCGGAAACTCACATAAACACAGGGAGAACATGCAAACTGCACACAGATACAGTCATGGAATCAAACGCAGGTCCCTGGCACAGTGAGGCGACAGTGCTAACCACTGAGCACCTGGCACCCCCAAAATGCCATTAATGTCTTTCATAGGAATATTTGAAAGTCACACAGGCGGGCGAACTGGTCAATTTAATGGAGATGATATGAAAGCAAATAACTTGCAGAAGGTGACTGATTAAAGGACAGAGCTTCAACGGCTGAGCGAGTCGCTGAGAAACCAGCCCATGACTTTTAGGTTGGCAGCTTCCATCACAGCAACCCATTCTGCAGGAACAAACCCAGCTCCAGGTTCAACTACACAGAAAGTAAAGAGAAAACAGAAGTAGCACATGCTGACATGAACGGCCCGGGAATAATTAGTGAGACGATTGTTTGAATATTCAGTCTTACTTGTATGAAATCACTCTCAAAGACTGGAGCTCTTTTAAAGAGTAGGTATTCGCCGTTGTAGAGATATTTCTGCAGTTGGCCTGTCAGTGAGTCCGGCATTACTCCGACCTGATCTCCCAGCGCGGTGGGATCGATGTAGGACCGCCTGGAATCCATGCAGAAACGCCTTTAGAATACTTTACCGTTCAGTGTTCAACTCCACACAGTCCTGTCAAACAACAATTCAAGCTTCCTCTGACTAATATTCATAAAATATGTCACCATTTTCTACATATGAAACAGGTAACCTAGCATTTTGAGGGAGGGTCACTGGACCCGAAATGCTATAACTCACATTTCTCTTCACAGATGCTGCCAGAACTTTTAGCAACTTCTTTTTTTGAACCTAGTATTTTATTCATTCCCAGCGTGTGACCGTCGCTGGCTGGCCCTGCATTTATTGCCTATCCCTAGTTGCCCCTTGAACTGCTTCAGTCCACCTGCTGTCGATTGACCCACAATGAACTTAAGGAAGGAATTCCAGGATTTTGACTAAGCGCAGTGAAGCAACAACAATATATTTCCAAGTCAGGACGTGAGTGGCTTGGAGGGGAACTTGCATGTTCACATTGCATCTGCTGCC
Source organism: Rhincodon typus (assembly GCF_021869965.1). Lineage (NCBI taxonomy): Eukaryota > Metazoa > Chordata > Chondrichthyes > Orectolobiformes > Rhincodontidae > Rhincodon > Rhincodon typus. Next base: position 20,900,999 of record NC_063368.1, read on the forward strand.
TTTCTCCTTCTAGATGGAGGTGGCCGTGGTTTTGGAAGGTGCTGTCTAAGGATCTCTGGTGAATTTCTGCAGTGCATCTTGTAGTTAGCACACACTGCTGCTACTGAGTGTCGGTGGTGGAGGGAGTGGATACTTGTGGATGTAGTGCCAATCAAGTGGTCTGCTTTGTCCTGGATGGTGTCAACCTTCTTGAGTGTTAATGTGGCTGCACTCATCCAGGCAAGTGGGGAGTATCCCATCACACTCCTGACTTGTGCCTTGTAGATGGTGGACACGCTTTGGGGAGTCAGGCGGTGAATTACTTGCTGCAGTATTCCTAGCCACTGACCTGCTCTTGTAGCCACTGTGTTTATGCAGCAAGTCAGATTGAGTTTCTGGTCAATGGTAACCCCAGGGTCTTGATAGTGGGAGCGTTTGGGGGCAGGGGTGGAGAGAGGGGTTCAGTGATGGTAACACCGTTGAATTTCAAAGGCCAGTGGTCAGATAGTAGATGGCCATAGCCTGGCATTTGTGTGGTGTGAATGTTACTTACCACGTCAGCCCAAGTCTGGATATTGTCCAAATATAGGAAGGATATTGTGAAACTAAGAAGGGTTCAGAAAATATTTACAAGGATGTTGCCAGGTTTGGAGGGCTTGAGCTAAACGGAGAGGCTAAATAGGCTGGGGCTGTTTTCCTGGAGTGTCAGAGGCTGAGGGGTGACTTAACAGAGATTCCTAAATCATGAGGGGCATCAATAGGGAGAATAGCCAAGGTCTTTCCCCAGGGTAGGTGTGTCCAAAACTATAGGGCATAGGTTTATGGTGAGAGGGGAAAGATTTAAAAGGGATCTAAGGGGCAACTTTTTCATACAGAAGGTGGTGAGTGTATGGAATGAGCTGCCGGAGGAAGTGGTGGAGACTGGTACAATTATAACATTTAAAAGGCATCCGGATGGGTATATGAAAAGGAAGGGTTTAGAGGGATATCGGCCAAATGCTGGCAAATGGGACTAGATCAATTCAGGATATCTGGTCAGCATGCTCGAGTTGGACAGAAGAGTCTGGTTGCGTGCCGTACATCTCTATCACTCTGTTGCATTTCAACACGGACTGTTTCAGTATCTGAGGAGTAAGTGAACACCCCCACCTCTGACCCCGTAGTAGAGGGGAAGGTGGAATTAGAGGGCTGTGGAGAGAGGGCCAGTGCGGTTAATTCGGTTCATTGAAATGACAGCACGGAAATTACAGACAAACTGAGTTCCACATTCTGACAGTCACTCGATTCGGGGCATTGCCTGTTTTTGACCTTCCACAGATACAGCCCGAGCTTACTGTTTTTGTTCCGCATTCTTCTCCCTTTGGGGCGGGGGGGGGGGGTGGAATTCCTCATTTTTATCAATGACTCATTGCCCGCCCCCTCCGAGTGAAAACATTCCGGTTGCCTCATCATCAGAATCCCAGAAAATGTCCTTGACATTGATGTCAGCGGAATATTTCCTGAAAAATCGGCACATAACAGATCGTGTGGGAGAGGGAGAGGGACAGGGAGGGAGAGGGACGGAGAGAGGGAGAGAAAGGGAGGGAGAGGGA
>NC_063368.1:20902579-20902645 GCF_021869965.1 Rhincodon typus
GACGGAGAGAGGGAGAGAAAGGGAGGGAGAGGGACGGAGAGAGGGAGAGAAAGGGAGGGAGAGGGA
>NC_063368.1:20912645-20969044 GCF_021869965.1 Rhincodon typus
GTGTGAGTGAGTGTGTGTGAGTGAGCAGAGGGACTGATGTCGGAGATGGGACGGTGACAGTAATGGAGGGAATAGTCTGCAGGTTAACAGTGAGAGGGGGGCGAGGCTGAGGCTTACTGGGAGGTGGGTACAGGGGCAGAGAGAGAGTGAGGGTGAGGGGGATCAGAGAGGAGATGGTGGCACCGACCCTGGCAGAGTGGGAAAGACCCTAAAGCTCCTTCCTAGGGAGCCTCCAGGCGGCTGAGACTGCTCTAACCTGGGGGGTGGATCCTAAGCCCAGGTTGGGATCTGGTGTGGGGGCCTCCCCTGTTGCCCCTCAGGGGAGAACAGCCCGTGTTTGCATCAATCCCTCCAAGTTCCTGCCTGCTGTGTGGGGTACCGATACGCACCTAGCCTGTCTGCCCCATCTGGGTAAATGTCAGGAACCAGGTGGGGCAGCTCTGAACAGACAGGGCTTGTCGGGTACACAATGGGCACAGGAGCAGAGCATGCTGGTAAATCCCAAATATCTCTGTAGGGGCAAGTTGTCCTGGGAATGATGTGCGGGAATGTGGGAATGGAATCAAATGTGAGGGATGCCATAGGGCAGGGTAGGTCATGAACAAAAGGGAGTAAAAGTATAAAGTGCTGCAGAAGCTCAGCAGGTCTGGCAGCATCTGTGGAGAGAAAGCAGAGTTACATTTCAATTCCAGTGCCCCTTCTTCAGAACCGATGGTAGCTGGGAAAAAGGTGGTAGTTATGCTGATGATGGGGAGGAGGAAGGAGTGAGGGATAAGTGGAGAGAGAATGGCTGAGATTCTCCAGAAAATTCTGCTTTTGTATCAGATCTTCCTCATCTGCATTTCAAATCATCATCATTAACTCCCCACAGTGTGGAAACAGGCCCTTTGGCCTAATAAGATCACACCAACCCTCAGATCATCCCACCCAGACTCGTATAACCTACCTAATCTACACTATGGGCAATTTAGCATGGCCAATCCACCCTAGCCTACACATCTGTGGACTGTGAGAGGAAACCAGAGCACCCAGATGAAACTCACTCAGACACAGGGAGAACGTGCAAACTCCACACAGATAGTCACCCGAGGGTGGAATTGAACCCAGGTCCCTGGCACTGTGAGGCAGCAGTGCTAACTACTGAGCCACCATGCTGCCCTGTTCTTTGCTTTAAGTTAATGGGGTGAGTTTGGTAAGAAACAGCGAAGCATCTTACTGGGCCTGATGATGAGAATCCCTCAAAAAACTGGATGTAACTCAAATTTAGGAATAAGATTCAGCCCAGAGACTTGGGGAGAGTCACATCGAGAACAACAGACACAGCAATAGTGGGAGATGGGGTTGGGGGAGACAGGACTCATGATCACACATCAAAGTGCTGCCAGTTGTTGTCAAAGTCTATAAATAAAATAACCTTGAAAAGCATCCACTGTGAATGATATTGAACTAAAATGGCTTTCTTTGAGAGGAGGTTAGTGGCAGGTTCCCCTGATAAGTGCCACACCAGCTATTCCATACTGACATTGAGACATCATTCACAATATTCTTAATGGACACAATGGAGATCCAGAACCATTTGTTCATTAACATTGCTTTTTGAGAGGATGCTCTTGATGTTTGAAAGTATAATTTATTTAAAAATGACACATATCAATTAAATCTGTGAAATAACTGTTGAATTGTATTAAATGGTGTTTTTCGTGTAGTAGTTAAAAGTTTTGTCTTCTGCACCCAATCAAGATGTGGAAGTATGGGGCAGTGCTGTGACAGCCCAGTCCTTAATTGTATGTTAGTCTCTGTCCATTCTTATTGAACTGAAGTGAAGTGAATTGAATGATTTTATTGTCACGTGCATTTTACATGAGAAATACAACAAAATACTGTGAAAAGCTTTCACACATCATCACAATCCATTGCCATTTTGATAGTTTAAGAATAAATAAAGATATAGCTTAAAGAGAAGTCCATCTATGTTCAATTCTGAGCTGGATCAGAATCACCACTGCCTCGCTGCCGTCTACACCAGACTCACCATCAGAATCGGATCCCTTGCCACTCGGCCTACATTGTTGATGTTGCCATTATGACCTTCTGCTACCACTTCACCATTGGCAGCGTCAGTCCCAACCAACGACAAAGGCACCAACCCTCAGGTGCCATGTTTTGCTGCTGGGCCCACCTATGATGCTTCAATTAATGTATGTAGCAGCAAATTCAGGAATGAATTTGTTCAGAGCTCTCACTGCAAAGTTTTGTCAAATGGAGGGAGTGCAGATGATAATACAGCAATGAGTGCATGGTCGACTTTTCCACCTCGGGTGCAGAACATCATGGAATTGTTTTGATGTCATGAGTGTGAGGATTATGTATGATTAGGGAGAAACATAAGGAAGCGACTGAGTTCCGTTTATATTAAGAACAAACATATCAGCATTGAGCAGGTGAAACACTGAAGAAATACATGCATTTATATAGAACCTTTCACATCAACAGGCCATCACAAGCACTTTACAGCCAATGAAGTATGTTTGAAGTGTAGTCACTGATGTAATCTAGGAAACACAGAAAGCATGTTGCATTCGAAACAAAAACCCACAAATGAAAATATAATGACCCAGAGGTCTTTTTGTGTGACATGATTGAGAGATAAGTATTGGCCCATAGCACTGGGGATAACTGTGAAATACTTGCAATGGGATATTTTATGCACAGCTGAAAGGGTAGACCAGCCCTTAATTTACAGCATCTGAAAGCCCTTTGAACCGTTGGGAATTTCGATGTCTGGGTAATTTCGATGTCTGATTGGGGTTATTTTGGTGTGATTGGCGCTGAAAACCATCACAAAGTTACAATTAGAAACAGATTTGTGTGGGTTTGGATATGATGAAGTACTCTGGGATATAAACCACCCCATTTATATTCTTCTAATCTATGGCTATCCTCCTCACTATTTACCATCCCATCAATTTTTGTAACATCCAAGAACTTACTGATCAACCCTCCTACATTCCAGTCTAAATCATTTGTATAAACCGCCATCAGAGAGGACGCCAACATTGATCACTGTGGAACCCTACTGGACACACAATTACGGTCTCAAAAATACTCTTGACCATCACTCACTGCTTTCTGCCACTCAGCCAGTTCTAGATCCAATTAGCCAAGTTTTCATGGATCCCATAGGCTTTAGTTTTGTTATGTGGGGAGCAAAGCCTTATCAAAAGCCTTGATTGAGTTTAAATAGACTTTGTTGCATGCATTGCCCTTATCGACACACCTGGTCACCTTGCTGAAAAATTGAATCAAGTTGGTCAGGCATGGCCTCCCCTTAACAAAACCATACTGACTGTTCTTGATAATTCCTTGCCTCTCCAATTGCAGATTTAATCCATCCCTCAGAATTGTTTTCAATGGATTCTCTACCGTTGAGGATTGACTGACTGGTCTATAGCTTCCTGGTTTATTCCATTCTCCCTAATCTTCTGGCACCTCTCCTGTGGTCAGAGAGGAATTAAAAATTATTGCCAGCACCCCTGTTATTTCCTCCCTTGCCTCAGCCTGGGATACATTTCATCCAGCTCTGGAGATCTATCGGCTTTTAAGCCTGTCAGACCACTCAGAACCTCCTCTCTGTCTCTGCTAATTTCTTCTAGCATATCACAGTCCTTCTCCCTGATTTCTGTATACACATCGTCCCTCTCACTAGTGAATACCAACACAAAGTGCTCACTTAGAACCCTACCTACATTCTCTGGCTCAATGCATAAACTAATGGGCCCTACTCTTTCCTTACTTATCCTTTTATCACTAATGTACTTGTAAAATAACATAGGATTTTCCTTTATTTTTACCTGCCATTATTCTTTCATGGCCCCTTTTGCTCTCCTAATTTCCTTTCTGAGTTGCCCCATGCACATTCAGTACTCTTTCAGGATTTCTGTTGTTTTGAGCCCCTGGTTTCTGCCATAAGCACCTTTGTTATCTTTATGGAATCTATATATTCTTTTATGTCCAGGGTTCATGGGGTTTGTTGGTCCCACCCAAACATTGTTGGAACATGTTGGCCCTGTATTCTCTCTATCTTTTTCTTGAAAGTGTTCCACAACTCTGACACAGATTTACCTAAACATGACAAAAACAGAAATTGCTTGAAAAACTGAGCAGATCTGGCAGTATCTAAAGGAAGAAAGCAGAGTTCATGTTTCAGGTCCAGCGACCTTTCTTCAGAACTGATTTTGGCGAGGAAATGGTAGGTATATATGCTGAAGATGAGTTGAGGGGAGGAGGGAGGAGTAAATGATAGTTGGAGATAGAGCCCAGACAGGGAGAAAAACAGTTGGGCAGACAAAGGAATGGGTAAGGATCAGCCTGGGAGAATCAGTTTCTGCTAATTGAGTTCATTAATGGCTGACAATGGGTTGTTTGTGGTACCAGCCCATGTGATGATAAGGCCTGGTGTGTGGGATATGGGTAAGAACATGGGAGAAGGTGCTCAGGCCCTAAAATTATTGAAACCAAAAGAACCGCAGATGCTGTAAATCAGAATCAAAAACAGGAGTTGCTGGAAAAAGCGCAGCAGGTCTGGCAGCATCTGTGAAATCAGAGTTAATGTTTCAGGACAGAACCCTGGTCCCCAAGTTGAAAATGAGATGCTGTTCTTCTAGCTTGTGCTGAGGTTTGCTGGAGCTCTGCAGAGGACATAGTGGTGTGTTGAAGTAGCAGGGAACTAGAAGATCAGGGTCATTTTTGCAGACAGAACATAGATGTTCTGCAAAGCAGTCACCCAGTCTGCATTTCATCTCCCCATTATAGAGCAGACCACATTGTAACATTTCCTCTATATGTCTTCCCTTCAAACTATCCAAGGCCCCAGACACATGTTCCAGGTGAAGCAGTGATTTGCCTGCACTTTGCTCATTTGTAGTCTACTGTATTCACTGCTCACAACATGGTCATAATGTAGACAACTTCTACCAACCTGCCCTCATCAATCACTTTGTCACCTCCTTCAAAAACTCAAACAAGTTTGTGAGACATGACCTTCCCTGCAAAAAAAAGTGCTACCAATCGCTAATATTTTTCTAAATGTGAGAAAATCCTATCCATAAAAATCTTCTCCAATAATTTCCCAACCACTAACGCTAGGTTCACCAATCCGTAATTTCCTAGATTATCCCTGTTGCCCTTCTTAAACAAAGGAACAATGTTGGCTATTCCCCATTCTCTGGGATCTCCAAATTACCTAAAAGTAAATCCAAGAGTGTCCCCCTCACTTGTCAGACTGTTTATGTACTGGCTTAAAAAGTTCTCCTGGTGAATTTTAAGAATTACACTCCCTCTAAGTCTTTCACACTATGACTATCCCAGTTAATGCTGGGGAGGTTGAAATCCCTATCGTTATTACCCTATTACTTTTACACTTCTCTGAAATTTGCCTCCATGTCTGCTCTTCTCTTTCTTTTGGACTGTTAGGGGGCCTATAGTACACTCCAGCAATGTGATTGCTCCTTTGTGGTTTTTAAGTTCTACCCACACGACTTATTTTGAGGAGCATTCTAAGATACCTCCACTAACCAAAAAAAAAGGGTACTGCCAGGAGGACAGGCAAGGTAAGATTCTTATGTTTGTTTAAGTGTACAACTTGGGAGATGGTAGTTAGGGCAGTGGTATGTTCCTCCTGTCAGATGTGGAAAATCAGGGAGCAGTCTAGTGTCCCTGACAACTATATCTGCAGGAATTGTAACCAGCTGCAGTCTGGTTCGGTTGGAGAAGCAGCTGGACACACTACGGTGCATATGGCCGGGGTGGGGTGCAGAGAGAGTGACAGACGCTAGCTTTGGGGAAGTGGTCACACCACAGGTTCAGACAGGCAGGTGGGTGACTGCCAGGAGAGGCAGGCAGGGAGTGCAGGAGTCTCCTGTGGATACCCCCTCTCAAACAGCTATACCGTTTTGGATACAATAGGGGTGGAGGGATAGCCTCTCAGGAGATTGTACAAGCAGCAGACAGGCCTGTGGCACCACAACTGGTTCTGCTGTAGAGCAGTGTGGAGCAAAGTCCAGGCGAGTGATAATAGTAGGTGATTTGATTGTCAGGGGCACAGCCAGGTGTTTCTGTGGCCATGAACGAGACTCTAGGAAGTTGTGTTCCCTCCCTGGTGCCAGAGTCCTAAATGTCTCTGAGCAGGTACAGGGCATCCTGAAACGGGAGGGAAAACAAACAGAAGTCATTGTCTACAGTGGAAAAAATGACATGAGTAGGAAGGAGTAAGAGGTCCTGCGAGGACAATTCGGGGAGTTAGGCAGGGAGCGAAAACGCAGGACTACCAGAGGAGTAATCTCAGGATTACTACCACGCCATGGGCTAGTGAGGCGAGGAGCAGAGAGAGAGAGTACAGTTGAACACGTGGCTACAGAACTGGTGTAGGAGGGAGAGCTTCAGATATGTGGATCATTGGGATACCTTCTGGGGAATGCGGGACCTGTACAGGAAGGACGGGTTGCACCTGAACTGGAGGGGCACCAATATCTTGGGCAGGAGGTTTACTAGAGCACTTCAGGAGAGTTTAAACTAATGTAGCTGGGGGTGGGAACCGGAATACTAGGCCAGTAAGTGCAGGGACTCGGGACAAAGGAGAAACTGAGATATGCATAGCACAGAGTAAGAGCAGGCAGAGGGAAGTCAAGGGGCTCAGAGGGACTGGAGGACTGGAATGCATTTACTTCAATGTAAGAAGTATAACAAGTAAGTCAGATGAACTAAGAGCATGGATTACTGCATGGAATTAGAATGTTATTGCCATTACGGAGACATGGTTAAAGGTGGGGCAGGACTGGCAGCTTAACATTCCAGACAGGTTTTAGACAGGACAGAAAGGGAAATTGCTGATTAGGGATCACATCACTGCTATATTAAGGGAGGTCACATCAGAGGGATCTTACAGTGAGGCATTATGGGTGGAGCTCAGGAATAGGAAGGGGGAAATCACAATGTTGGGAGTTTTCTATAGAGCTCCCAACAGCCCACAGGAGACAGAGGAGCAGATACGTAGTCAGATACTGGAAAGATGTGAAAACAGCAGAGTAGTTGTAGTGGGTGACTTCAATTTTCTTCTTACTGACTAGGATTCCCTTAGAGCCAGGGGCTCAGATAGAGAGTAATTTGTTAGATGTGTCCAAGAGGGCTTTTTGAGACAGTATGTTGACAATCCAACCAGAGAGGAGGCCATACTAGACTTGGCATTAGGGAATGAGCCAGAACAGATGATCAATGCTTTAGTAGGAGAACATTTTGGGCTTAGTGATCATAACTCCATTAGATTTCGAGTAATTATGGTCAAGGACAAGAGTGGCCCTTGGGTGAGGGTATTTAGTTGGGCAAGGGCCAATTACATGCAAATTAGACAAGAACTGGGGAATATGGACTGGGAGCAGTTATTTGAGGGCAAATCTATGTCTGGCACATGTGGGGCTTTTAAAGACCAGTTGATTAAAGTTTCAAACATGTATGTCCCTGCAAAACTGAAGGATAGGAATGGCAGGATTCAGGAACCATGGATGATAAGGGAAATTGTAAGCTTAGTCAAAATGGAAAAGGAAGCATACAATTGGTCCAGGCAGCTACAAACTGTCAAAGCCCTTGAGGAGTGTAGAGAAATTAGGAAGGAACTTAAATGCAGAATTAGGAAAGCTAAAAAGGGCCGTGAAATGTCTTTACCAAACAGGGTCATGGAGAATCCCAAGGCTTTTTATGCATACATTAGAAGAAAAAGAGGGTAGTAAGGGAAAGAGTAGGCCATCTCAAGGACAAAGGAGGGGAGTTATGCATGGAGCAACAGGAAGTGGGAGATATTCTTAACAAGTACTTTGTATTCACCAAGGAGAAGGACATGGCTGATGTTGAGGTCAGGGATGAGGGTGTGAATATTCTAGAGAATGTCAATATATTGAAGGAGGTAGTTTTGGGTATCCTAAATTGCACTCAGGTAGACAAGTCCCCAGGGCCAGATGGGATCTATTCCAGGTTTGTGCGAGAGGCAAGGGAAGAGTTGGTGGGGCATTAGCAGATTTTTCACATCCTTTTTGACCACAAGCGAAATTCCAGAAGACTAGAGATTAGCCAATGTTGTTCCCTTGTTTAAGAAAGGAAGCAGAGATAATCCAGGAAATTATAGGCTGGTGAGCCTGATAGTCTGTGGTGGGGAAGCTCTTGGAGAAGATACTGAGGGACAAGATATATGCACATTTGGAAGAAAATGGACTAGATAGTGACAGGCAGCAAGATTTTTATGGGGAAGATCATGTCTCACTAACCTGACAAAATGTTTTGAAGAGGTGACAAAGATAATTGATGAGGGAAGGGCTGTGGATGTAGTCTATCAAATGCCTTACTAAAGTCCATACAAAGTCCCACATGGTAGATTGGGATAAAAACTAAAATTACATGGGATTCTGGGTGGGCTGGCTAGATGGATGCAAAACTGTCATAGAAGACAGAGGGTAGCAGTGGAAGGGTGCTTTTCAGAATGGAGGCCGGTAACTAGTGGTGTTCCACAGGGATCTGTCTTAGGTCCTCTGTTGTTTGTAGTATATATAAATGATCTGGAGGAAAATGTGGGTGGTCTGATTAGTAAGTTTGCAGATGACACAAAGATTGGTGAAATTGCTGATAGTGCCAACGACTATGGGAGGATACAACAGGATATAGATAGATTGGTGACTTGGGCACTGAAAAGGCAGATGGCATTTAATCCAGACAAATGCGAGGTGATGCATTTTGGAGGATCAAATTCAGGTGTGAATTATTCTGTAAGTGGCAGAACCCTTAGGAACATTAACGTACAGACAGATCTGGGCGTGCAGGTCCACAGTTCCCTCAAAGTTGCAACACACATGGCCAAGGTGATTAAGGAGGCATATGGCACGCTTGTCTTCAGATGGGGCTGGGAGTACAAGAGTTGGCAAACCATGTTGCAGCTATGTAAAACACTTGTTAGGCTGCATTTGGAATGTTGTGCACAGTTTTGGTCACCAGAAGGATGTGGAAGCTTTGGAGAGAGTGCAGAGAAGGTTCACCAGGACATTGCCCTTTCTCGAGGGCATTAGCTATGAGGAAAGGTTAAATGCTTTCACTGGAAAGAAGGCAGCTGAATGGAGGTCTACAAAATTATGGAGAGGCATAGATAGGGTGGATAGTCAGAGGCTTTTTCCCAGGGTTGAAGTTTCAAAGACAAGGGGGCACAGGTTCAAAGGGCAGAAGGTTTATTTTGTAGTTTAGTTGGGGCATGATAGCTGAATGGCCTGTTCCTGTGCTGTACTTCTGTTTTGTTCTTACCCCTCCTTAAACTCTATAATAGACGCCCTGATCGATATTGCAACACTGCCTCCTCTTTTACCTCCTTACCTGTGTTGCCTGAAGACTCTTTATCCTGGAATATTGAGCTGCCAATCCTGTCCCTCTCTCAACCATGCGTCAATGACAGCAATGGCTGTCCCCACCTGTGTTTTAATTTGTGGCATAAAAACTGAAAGAATTGCAGATGCTGTAAATCAGAAACAAAAACAGAAATTGCTGGAAAAGCTCAGCAGATCTGGCAGCATCTGTGAAGAGAAATCAGAATTAACATTATGGGTCAGAAGGTTCTAAGGAAGAGTCACTCGACCTGAAAAATTAACTCTAATTTCTCTCCACAGAAGCTGCCACACCTGCTGAGCTTTTCCAGCAATTTCTGTTTTAATTGTGTCCTCAACTCATTTGTCAATTGTTTGTCAAACTCCTTGCATTAAAATAAATACTATCCAACCTTGCCAAACTCCCTTATGCCTTCATTGGCCTATAATGTCTATGCTTCTTGACTCAATTGCTTTCTCTTCTAATTTTGGTCATTCATCTCCTCCTGATGAACATTTTCTCTTGACCCCACTACTCTAACCCTGTCACAGGAGATTTTAATCAAAGGTAGCCTGGAGAAAGAGTTCATAGAGTATATTTGAGCCTATATTCTTCAAAGAATACATTCTAGAACCAACCATGGAACAGGATATTTTTGACCTGATAATGTTTATTGTGTAATTAATGAACTCAGAGCAAAAGATTTTCTAGGTAACAGCCATCACAACATGGTAGAAATTTTACATTTAGTTTGAAGGTGAGAAATATAGAACTGGAAACTACAGTCTTAAATAAAGGCAATTGCAAGGGTGAGAAGATAGAGTTGGTTAAAGTGAACTGGGAATTTAGGTTACAAATAAGATGGTAGAAAAACAATGGCCATCATTAAAGGAGATACTTCACAATTCTCAGCAAAAATATATTCCATTGAGGAAGAGAGACACTTAAAGAAGGATGCACATCTATGATCAAGAGAAGTAGGATACAATCAAATTGTGAGAAAAGGTGTACAATGTGGTAAAGTTTAGTTGTAGGGGAGAGGATCAGGTGTAACTGACTACCTGGAAAGATGAAGCATTCACCTGCCATTTACCTGCAGATGATGCAGGAGCTGCTCTCTTCACATCTTGGACCATTGAACACAGTGTAAGGCTAAGGATGGATGGGCTCTGTACCTTCAGTGGTGTAATTGTGGCTAGACAGACACTTGCTCGCACATTTGATGGTGAAAATTGAACATATATCTACAAAAGTGGAAACTTATTCACATAGGACATGCCTTCCATGTGTCTTCAGCTCATTCTTGGCTCCACAACTGCCCTACAGTGGATCTCATTGGCTTTGGAGGTTTGGTCAGGTGGCCCTGGGGCAATTTTGTCTAGAGGACCCAGACGTGCTGAATGTGTCCTGCCCAGAGGTTGGAACTCCTCAAGGGCTGAGAGGCCAGACAGGTTGGAGATGGAAGGCTCCTCCAGAGGGTCTTGAAAGGAAACTCCTGGGGAGGGTGGTGTGTCTGTGGGTGATTCTTCCTCTAGCTGGGTGCCTCCTGGTACTGTCTTGCCTCTTTGTCAGAGATGGAAGAGAAAATGTCTTCGGCAATACTCCCTCTAATTCTTTTTTGCTGTGCAGACCTTTGAGGTCCTCATGTGGCATTGACTTCCAAAACTAGAAGTCCATGTGTTGACACACTAATCACACCAATCATCATGCATGGAACCTCAGATAGCTGTGTGGCCAAGCAGCTTTGAGAGAGCAGTGGTTTTTTGGAGGGGTGGAGTGTGGCAGGACCCTCTTGACCGTGGCCTGCCTTCAGGAGACAAGAGGGAGAAAGGGTCACGACCAAGGGTTAGAGGTTGTGGCATGTTAACAAGAAGTTCACAGTGGGGCTAACTGGACAGTAGCACAACAATGTACAATGCTTCTTACTTGGCCACCAGGACAGGGAGATTTCTGCATCTCCAGAAGGCTGGTGTCAGGTTTTGCCTGCAAAATCAAGATCCTCTCTTCATTGGGAGTGAGAAGGCTCCATGCCAGCTCTCCTGGCTCTCCTTGCCTGTTTTACAGGCTGTTTTCTCCTGGGATGAGTGAAAGAGAGGGAAAGTGAGGTGAAAGTGGTGGCAGCTGTTAGTGCTGGGGCACGTGGGGGAAAGGTGGAGAACGGTCCAGAATGAGTGAGTGGGCAGTGCAGAAGCCAGGCAGGGTTAGTAATGTGGAAGGTTGGGGTGCGTGAGAGTGGGTAAAGGAAGACGTTGCAGGCAATAGTGAAAGTAAACGAACAAGTGCTTTGTTGGGAAGTGGGTGTAGTAACAGGAAGGAATGAGTGTGAGCTCGCAGACAGCAGACGGTAGCACCTAACGTGGCAGAGAGTGTAAGGTCATTGGCCTTCCTGCTTTGCAGGGGGATTCTCTGGACTGTACTGACCCAGGTAGACACCTGAGACCGGGCTAGTAGGATCTTGTGTGTGGCCTCTTCTGCCTCTTCTGAAGGAAAAGGATGCCCCTCCTCTGCACAACTCTGTCCACCAAAACCTCTAGGTCCATGTCCACAAAATGGGACCAATTTTCTTTGGCAATGCTGAGGGAGAATGTCTGCAACCTTGCAGGGTAGCTTTGGTCTGCCAGAACTTGATCAAATATGCAAAAGCCTTTTAAAATAGCAACGATAACAGGATATTCAGGCAGTGAACAAATTAGGCTAGCATTAGGCAAGAGGGACCCATAGGGACATAGCAGGTAGTTAATAATGTAAATTTGGAACAATTCTGCATGGAAACTCACCATGCCCCACAGAGAGAAATCCTTCATGAAACCCTACAAAAATTATACTTAAAATATGGGAAGAATCAGCCCTTTGTTACTGAGCATTCACAGCCAAATGGATCTTACGTGATGAGCATTTAAAACTGTTCTTTACATGGGGATGAATCTGTACAATATAAACTAGCTACATTTCCTGCATGTACAGTAAATCTGTTCTGTATCAGTTGCAACAGATGCGTTTAAATATCTTTATTCGGTATGCACTAACGGAGGCAGCTTAAATGTAATGAAAAGCTATCAGAAGATGAGGAAATGCATTGAATTACATCTGCAGTCTTGGGGAGGTGATTGTCTTCTGCTCATCTATCAGAACTCCACCATCCAGTATGAGTAGAGGTTAAGTTCCAGTTCAGTGTTATACTTACTGGAAAGCATGATATATTGTCCATATCAAAAAATCAATTCTTTATGTAACATATTTCATGTAATAGATGAAGTTCCATGCACATTTCAATCATTTAAAATTGTTCAAACATTACAATGCTTAATCAAATTCAATTTTTTTTCCAATTCAATTCAATACCACACAGTAACAGGCCCTCCGGTCCACCAAGCCTGCACCGATTCCTAGTCTTTTCTTAGACCTGCTATTTATTGCCCATGCGTGGTTTCTATCCCTCAATTTGCCTCCTGTTCATGTGCCTATCAAACCACACCTTAAATGTTGCTAATGTGCCTGTTTGCATCACCTCCACTGGCAGTGTGGTCTAGGCATCCACCACCCTATGGGTGAAAAATTTTCCCTGCACTTCTCCCCTCAACCTTCTCTCACCTTGAACCTGCACCCTCTTGTTTTTGACCTGTCTAATCTGGGAAAATACCTCTGACTATCCACCTTATCTATGCCTCTCATAATGTTATAGACCTCTATCAGGTTGCCTCAGCCTCTGTATTTCCAGTGAAAACAATCCGAGTTTATCCAACCTCTCCTCATAACTAAAACCCTCCCGACCAGACAACATACTGGTAAACCTCTGCACCCTGTCTAAGCAATCAATGTCCTTCTGGTAGTGCGGCAACCAGAACTGTACACAATATTCCAAATACGGCTTAACTAAAGCTTTGTACAATTATAACATAACTTGCCAACTTTAATATTTGATGCCCTGACCGATGAAGGCAAGCATGCTGTGTGCCTTCTTGACCACTTTATCCATCTGTGTTGCCACTTTCAGGCATATGTGGACCTGTACACCTAGATCCCTCTGTATGTCAATGCTCCTAAGAGTTCTGCCATTTATTGTATAATTTGCACCCGAATTTGATCTTCAAAAATGCATCATGTTGCATTTGCCTGGATTAAACTCCATCTGCCATTTCTCCATTGAAATCTGCAATCTATCTATATCCCATTATATCCTTTGACAATCGTCTTCACTATCTGCAACTCTGCCAATTTTGGTGTCATCCGCAAACTTACTAATCAGACCATCTACATTTTCCTCCAGATCATTTATATATATTACAAACAACAAAGGTCCCAGCACTGATCCCTGTGGAACACCACTAGTTACTGATCTGCATTCTGAAAAACACCCTTCCACTGCTACTCTGTCTTCTATGACCAAGCCAGTTTTATATCCATCTAGACAGCTCATCCCAGATCCCATGAGACACTTCTGTACCAGCCTGCCATGAGGTACCTTATCAAATACCTTGCTAAAGTCCATGTAGACAACATTCACTGTGCTTCCCTTATCAATCATTCTTGTCACCTCCTCAAAAGCACTTAACCACATTGGTGAGAAATGATCTTTCCCATACAACCCCATGCTGCCTATCACTAACAAGTCCATTCGCTTCCAAATGTGAATAAATCCGGTCTCTCATTATCTTCTGCAACAGGTTCCTCACCACTGACATCATGCTCACCAGCCTGAAATTACATGGATTATCTCTGTTTCCCTTCTTACACAAAGGAACAACATTGGCCATTCTCCATTCCCTTTGAACTCGCCTGAGGCCAAAGAGAATGCAAAGATATCTGTTAAGGCCCCAACTATTTCCAGTAACTAAATTTCCAGTAATTAATTCCACTGACTAAAACATCAACATTAACCCAATTTAGAGAGTATCTAACACCAATCAATACACTCTACATACCTGGTTTCCCGTTAGAACCTCCATCTCCCATTCAATTGGGATCCCTTCCTTAATTTCTTAGAAATTGATCTTTCCCACTATTGGGTTTTCAAATTAAATTTTGTGCTCAAACACAAACTCAACAAACAGTCTCCAATTCAAACACAGTATCAGTGTTAATATTCGCCAGGATAGGTACATAACGTGGATTAGATACAGAGTAAAGCTTCCTCTATTCTTAAACTGAACATAGATCCTCCTCTGAGATAGTAAGAACTGCAGATGCTGGAGTCAGAGATAACACCGTGTGGAGCTGGAGGAACGCAGCAGGCCAGGCAGCATCAGAGGAACAGGAAAGTTGATGTTTTGGCTCGGGACCCTTCTTCAGAAAAAAACCCCTTCCTGCTCCTCTGATGCTGCCTGGCCTGCTGTGTTCCTCCAGCTCCACACTGTGTTATCATAGATCTTCCTCTACTCTTTTACACTAGAAGTAAATGGAAAGTAAGGTTCTCTCAACACCATCCCTGTCAAATGCTCCCAGGACGGGAACAACACAACATTAAATGCAGAGTAAAGCTCTCTCTATTCTTTTATACTGAAAGTAAAGGCCCCCACCACAACTCTTTTAAACACAAAGAAGCTGTAAGTAAAGCTCCCCCATCAAACACTCCCAGGACAGCAACAGCACGTGGTTAGATGCAGAGTAAAAATCCCTCATCTCTTTTACACTAAATGTAATTGGAAAGTAAAGCTCTCTTGACTCTGTTCATATCAAACACACAGAGGACAGGGAGGCATAGGGCTAGTCACAGAGAAAAGATCTCTCTATCCTTTTAAACAAAAAGTAAAGCTTCCTCTATTTTTTGAAACTGAAAGTAAAGTACATTGTCCCCATGCAACATTCCCCAGACAGATATAACATGGGGCTAGATCCAGAGTAATGCTCCTCACGCGGTTCTCATCAAACACTACTGGGCAGGGACAGCACAAGTTTAGAAATGCTGCCCATAGAGTACAAGTGGTGAGAAAGATGGACAAAGAATGGGGAGGGACAGCAAAAGCAGTGGGTGTTTTATTGACTTCTGCTCTTGCCTCTACCTCAAACAATCAATTTAAACTCCTCACTCCAGGCTCAGCAAGTCTGGTAAATGTCTTTACCAGTAAGATTAACACTATCCAATCAGCTACCTCAGCCACTGAGCTAAACCCACTTTGTGGTTTCACATTAGTCTAGCTCTAAAATTGTACCTTCCTCTAGTTTCTCTAAGTCCCTTCATGCTCGCCTGAGCTAACTGTGGCCATGAGGTCCTTCTTGGTTCTTAGTTGATTTTATTAACAGTCCTCTCTTTTCAGCTGTTTATCTCGCCTCCTCAATTTGCCTTCATCACAAAAAAAACTTTTGATCTCTGTAATCCTCTGTAATGCCAGCTCTCTAACCTTTCTTTCCTCTCCAAATCTGTGTCCCTCTTTCCTGGCATCCATGATTGAGTCTCTCCAGTTTTCCTTTGTTCAGAATTCCATGTTGGCTAATTTTGGATCTTCCTACCTCCAACTGTGTCTGTAAAGGCACTCAGGCTGGGCTCAGCATAAGATTTATTTTATATACAATACATTTATATTATTAAGAGGGTAACAAAACCAATCTCTAGACTTGAATCAAAAACTTAAATACTATATTTTGCATTAAATCTGAGTTAAAATAGAGATAGCCATGCCCAAGTATCTATTTAAACAATATAGTTTCCGTAAAGTAAAATAACATACTCTCCCTCTGACAATCCATGCACTTGCAAGGAACACTACACCTTATTGCAAACAGAAGCTACAAAATGTAAATGCTGTGGCTGGATTGATTTAGTGTACTTTCATCTGAAGTGGTGGAAGTATTAAAACTGTTATTTACACTATAATTGCAAATATGCTTAAATACTTTGTTCAGACAAAATAAAGCATTTGAGTAATCTTATTTTATTTGTAAATTGCTGCTTACAAAACTGAATGCAATGACTGCAGATAGAAGATGGTTTTAGATTCAAAGTTTATATTCACTGAATAGAAACATTTATTTAACAGATATGTACATGAAAAACTGATTTAAGTAAATTACAGTGAAAACATTAACCATTCATCAGCATTCCAACCAGTAAATTGTTCGATTGGCAGGCACTTCAGTGTCAAAAACTTCTGTGTACAATGTTAAACAAGAGTTCATGGGATATTAGTACTTAAAGGTGACAGATTCAACATACTTAAACCACATATATTGCAATTTCTGTGCACAAGCAATATTTCTACTCTAAAGTCAGGTTTTTTTTTATTACATTGAAACAGCATTGATCATTGAAGTTTTTTTTTATGAATTACTCATGATATAGTCTTCAATACAGTCCAATACTGTTTGTGCTAAATTCAGAACCTCCTGCTCATGCCCTGTCTTGAACTGGTCATTTGGAACATGGGGTTGTGAGTGATAGTTAGGATATTGGGTCTTCTTGCTGTCTACCCCATGCTCTCTAAGTTTAATTACTATCTTCTCCAGGTTTGAGAGTTTTGTGCTATATCTAGATACCTGGCTAGCAAGGAAAGTAATGCTATGGTCATTAACACATTTTCCACTATATATGTACTCTGCAGCTATTAAAGCCTTTTCCACTGCTTGATGGATTTTAAAATAAAGCCATTCGGTGGTAGTGCAGTCATGACCAGTGCAGCCCAGGTCATTGGGTGCTGCTTTAAAGTCACATTTTGCTTGTCTAAACCATCTCTGAGCTTCTTCTGGGTTGGACTGACTTGTCTTTGGGAATGACCAAAATTCACTTGCAGACTGATCTTTTTTCTGTTGTGAATGGCTCTGTTTATGCCTTGATGCTTCACTATTCCATTGGTTAAAGAAAGAAGAAAAATCTTCCTCTTTACCAGAAAAGGAGCTTTTGTAAGTTGATGAGCTGCTTTCACTCTCAGCATTGATTATATCTAGCTGCTTTACCTTCTCTTGAATAAAGTAACACAGCTTGGTTGTCACTTCAATATTGTTTGGATTTTTGTCTGGATGCCATTTAAGGTAAAGACGACGAATTGCCTTCTGTCTCTCATCCCTCGGAAGATTCCTTATTTCTTTCAGGTATTCTTGAATTTCTTTCTTAATGTTGTCAAAAGATTCATATTTCTGACCACATGTTTGTTGTTTATCCTTTGGTAAATCTAATACAACAAGATTCTGGCACACCTCCTCAGGCACTTTTTGTTGAGTGAATTTATACAGATCAAGATGGTTGACTACAATAAATGAGTCAGGTCCTATTTTTATTTTGTATTTTTGCATTCTAATATCTTTGAAAAACATGTCTGTGCTCAACTGTTCAATAAAAATGGCATATAGATATTCGTTGGAAGTGGGGCCTTTATAACCTACATACTCACCAACTCTGAAATTATACATAATATCCATTTCTAGTGTATGAATTAGTTCTTCAGGAATTGGTTCTCCAGGATTAGGCAGGTCCATGGAAACCTCAAACTTTAATTTGCCAGTGTGGATGCCTTTACCTTCCAGCACTTTCGGGATGTCTTGTGGATTTTCACAGCTTAGCATCAATACCAAGATTAACAGTGAATCTTTGTTTAATGCATTCTTCAAGAGTAAATTAATCTCTGTGGCCAGAGAATGTATTATAACAGTTTTCATGCTGAATGGCACATTATCCCTGTGCTCCAGGTAAACCACACCACTTCCCATATTGCTCATCTTAGTGTACACTTGTTTGTCAACGCTGGTATTACTCAGTTGTTTTGATCCTAAACAAAGGATAGTTTCCAGCTTCTCACAGCAAATAATTTGTATTTTGGAAAAGACATTTTCACAGCCATGCTCAATGTCACTCACAGACAACTCTCCACTACACTGACCCTTTAACAAACTCACTAACCCAATTCTAAAACTAGAAGACACAAGGAGCTTGTGAAAATCATTTCTGAATGCACAATTATCTCCATATGGACAAATGCGTAGAACTGATTCATTGAGTACTTCTTCTGTTAACTGTGAAAGCATCTTGGGGCGAATTTCTTCAGGTAGAAATTGTATAAGATTTATCTGCTTATGAGGATCGGGATTTAGATAGCATTCACCTAGATCTAGAAGAAAATTAAACTTTTCTTTTAGAGCATTGGCATCTCTTCTGGAACCAGTAGTAATCCTGTCATTAAAACATAATGTTTCTGATGGATACAGAATGCTGTCACTTGCTGGGAGATACAATGGCTTCAGTTTCTCAAGGGCTCGTTCCTCTGGTTTGGATTCCAGAAGCGTAAATAAAAAATACAAAGTTCGTTTCATGGTTGTCATTTGGTTTTCATTTAGGCTATTAAATTTTCTGGAATCTTCATAAAGACACTGAAGCACTTGGGTGAGGTGGGAAGCTGATGGCTCCAAAGCAACATCTAATTTCTGGAAAAACTCGCGGTATGGAGCTAGAAGTGGGGGAAGCCGATATAAATAAGGAGAAAACTCAAGATAATTTTGTAAAGAGAACACCACCTGGTTGATTTTTACCAGCTTAGAATCCTCTTCTACAAGAACAATGGGAAGGTCTTTCAGGGCTTGGACATCAAATGCATGGTTTTGAAGAAAGCCATAAGCAGTTTGAAGGACTTTTGATCTGGTTTTTATAACACTCTGGTTTTTGCAGGGAGCTAAGCATATTTTCCTAAGATTTGCTATAACTACATTTTCTGGAGGACTATAAATAGCACCAGCAGCTTTTAATCTATTTATATTATTTCTTGACTGGCTACATTTAGTTGGCAGGATTGGCATCGAGGTCCAAACTAGTTCTTCATCTTCATCCCGTTGTTTCAGCAATGAATCTCTTAAAGCAACAAAATTCCTCCCTTCTGCATAAGGAGAATGTAAGCTCCGCAAACTCTCCCGAACTTTGTGGGGATAAACAAATTTAATATTTGCAACTTTTTCATAAAAATTCTTTTGAAGGTTCTCCTCATTTATGCTACATAAGTATGTGACTAAAGCTTCACTCTTCTCAATTAATTCTTTCAAAGGAGCATGCAGTTTGACTTCTTCTGAAACTTGTGTTGCAAAAGCAATAAAGTCATCTGAAGATACAGTGCACTTTAATCCCAGATCCTTGAGCAATTTGTTCAAATTAGAATCATCAAGGTGGCATCCCATATCTTTAAAAAAATTCTCAGGAACAAAATTTTCTGCAGGAATCATAATTTTAAATAACCGTCCACTGTTTTCATAGAAATATGAAACCTTTTGAAATATCCCATTTTTAGCTTTGATCAATTTTACATTTTTCAGACCAGACACAATTTGTTCTTTTTTTACTTCATAGGCTGTGTTATAACAGCAGATTATATTGTACAACAGGCGTAGGACATCCAATTTTTGATCACTAAATATTTGTTCAATGTTTGGAAGAATGTAATCCATAAAGAACTGCAGATCATCTATAATTTGAATACCTAAATCTTCTGATACCTCAGCGTTTATCCTTGTTTTTTTCAAAAACGTACAAGAACTGTCTAATTTATACAAATGTGGAAATGTATCACTGAATTGAGTATTTAGAATATAAATTATATTGTACATTTCAATACTTTCAAATGTCTCTTCCATTGTTTCAAAGAGTGGGAGTGTTTTTAATTGTTCTTGATACTTAAGTTTATCATCACTTGCTTCGATTCCAGAATGAAGAAACCTTAAAATGGATTCTATTTCCCACTCATTTAAATTACTCCAGCTTAATTTTGTCAGACGCAGATGTTGTAAAATGGAGTTTTTGTCATCAGTTTTCATGGAATTTGGTCTAATAAAATTAAACATTACTTTTAGTGAAAAGTAATCTGCAGCAATTTTAGAAAATCCAAGTTTTAGTAAAATTCGTGCTATACTAGTTTGGGTCATTTCACAGATAACACTATGTAATGATCCTAGAGGTGCAAGGAGGGGCTGGTCACTATAACTTGGACATATCACTGGTAAGATTGCAAGGTCTGAGAATAATAACTTAAGCTTATCAACTGTACTTTCCTTATCATCATCACTCTTCATTTGGCTCTCAAAATACTTCCACAATTTTTTCAGCCATTCTACAAACTGCTCATTTTCAGTCCAGTGCAGCCATAGTTGTGGGTCAGTGGAGTTAATCTGAAACTTATACCCAAGTTTGCTTCGGATGAATTGCTCAGCCCTTGAAATTGTGAAGTCTTCTAAAAAGCCAGCTGTAACTAAGAAGTCTTTATATTTCTTGTTTACATCATAGTTTGCGAAGTACCTCTGGGATTCTGGAAATAAATCATGAAATTTAGAAATATATTTGGGAGAGATGCGTTTAAATTTTCCCAGCATGTTATCTTGTGTGACCAACAGTGGTAAACTATTTAAACTACTATAATTTCCATCCTTCACATCAGAGAGGCAGTAGTCCAAAAGTGCCATGCATCTGGTCAGATCTTTAATCAGGGATTCGCTTAGTAGTAAGGGATAGTTAGTCTTCGTTAGCTCCAGTCTGTTCAGTGGATGGATTTGAAGAAACTTTCTGACTGTGCTTGGGTTTAAAATGAATACATCCATACAAGCTCTTTCTAAGCTTTTTAAAACTTTGGTCATAAAGTCAGATTGCAGCACTAAATTCATACCAATGTCTTCTAAAATTTCAGTCAGTTTCCCAGTTATGTGAGCCATTACAAAGTGAGGAACTTCAGCTCGTTTTTCTTTAGTCAAACTGGACCATGTAATGTTAATGATCTTCTTCTCAGCATGTAACTGATTACTTTCATGTTTGATTATAGGGATCAGACAAAGGCCCTTCTGAGATATGCACTTGTAAACCTGATTTATCATTAATTGCCATTCCTGAGGAACATCTTCAGAAACATGAGGGAAGAACCATAGGTAATCAGGTTCAATACAGTTTTTACATAATTCTAAATTGTTAAATTTTAGAGGTTCCACATTGCTGCCTGCTAATTTTTTCTGAATGTAATCAAGTAAATCTGCATATAAAGGAGCAATCAGGTGTAATTTTAAAAAGTTGTTCCATTTCATCTTTCCACTTTGTCCATCCTGTTTCCAAAGATCTCGCCTGGCAAAGTCAACAGCAAAGTTTCCATTGATGTGAACGGGGAGACCAGTCTCAATGGGCAGAGGCAGGAAGCAAAAGGCTTTACCTTGAAAACTGCTGCAGTTAGTACAAGCTGCAACAGAACTCCGAGGCAAAAGTATCTGACCCAAGCTACAGCAAAAGTTCTGCACTGACTCAGTTACTTCTGTGTTAGAAACACCCACCTTATTTGCTAAAATCCATTTGGTTGGATGTTTGTTAGAAGATCGAATCTCCATTTCATATATTACTTGATGGGATTCCATTTTGGATACTGCAGTCATGGAATCCGTACATTTTCGGATATAATGTTTTAAATGTTCCTGTTCCCTGGTGCTTTCCTGAGACATGTCTACTTCTGCAGTATACAGTCCATGCAATTCGCTTGATTTTTTGTCTATTTTATGAAAACTAATTTTCTTGATGTTATTCAAAAACAAAAGGAGACTATCAGAATCATCTTTCAACACCTCTAGCAATTCTAAAATTATATCTTTTGTGACTGCTTGCTTTGAGATATCTGATTTTTCTGCCATTTCTGCTGTTCTCAATGGCAATCTGAACATGGTACCTTCTTCAAGATTGAAGAAAGATGGGAGAAAGGTATTATAAACATCCTCAAAAGTATTTTTAAACTTCTGGTTGACTGTGAACATGCCACCTGGAGAATGTGGCTTTGCTGTGGAAAGCACAGCCAAGTTAGGGTCAAAGATACACAACAAACTGTCACCTGACATAAAAGAGGGGCAATCTGTCAGATGGTACACTGAATTAAAACCAAGACCGTATTTTCCAGTTTTCTCTGGACTGTTGCGTTTGCCACCTTCTCCAAGTTGCTGTATCCCTTCAACATCTTTGTCTGAAAACTTTTTGTTATTATAAACACATAATGCAGGTCCTTGAAGTGTATTCCATTCCTCTCCAAAGGTCTTTGTGGTGCCATGTTTTCTGGGATCCCAAACAAAATGGATTTCCGAGGCTTCAGCGTCATCAGCATTCTGAATCAGCTCCTTTAGAATATCTTTCTTGGATGGATAGGCTTTGATGATATTTTTTAAGCGTACTGTTAGTTTTTCCTGTTGGCCAAATTCCTGTGCCCATACGGACATGTCTTTGACCTGTAAAACTTTCATGGCTCGGTGTTTAGTTGTCTGAACATGAAAGCGGACAGCTGTTTCTCTAGCTATCTGATTATGGCAGAGATTTACATCATCTCCTACAACAAGCCATGGTGTGTCGTTGTATTGCAGTTTTTGAGCAGAATGAAGTATACAGTGCTGATTGGGCAGGAGAACATTCTGCAAAATGTCTTCCTGATCTGATGCTTCAATGAATCCAGTTGTTACAATTCTAAGACAGACAGCAAGATCGCTATCAGACAGCCTTGATCCGTGGTATTTATCTGACATGCTTTTCAGAACAGAGACATAGTCTTGCAGTCTAAAATATTCCTTAATTTCTAGGCACTTCCACAATTCCTCACATTCCACATATTCTCTGGGAAGTTCATAAAGATATGGAACTGCATCAAATGAAACCTTCCGAGCAACCAGATGGACAGGCACAAATTGTCCATGGACTAAAATAAAGGGGAATTCTTGAGCAGCATTGTAGATTTCCTTTCTTGACTCTGGATCTCCCTTTAGCTGTTTAGTTAAGTAGATGTAACATTCTTTAGTCATTCTTTTTAGATCACTGGTTGCTATAGAATTGTATGTATACACATGCTTAAGTTGTTCCAACACTGTTCTAATGGATGGTTGTCTGTTTAAACCTAGAAAGGAAACAGCTTCTGTGGACAACTTGGTTCCTTTCAGCAGTTCTTTGTCTAAAACCATTTCTGTCATGTTCACTAGTGATTGGCACTTGCAACTGTACAAATCTTTTGCTTTTGTTAAAACAACAGTATCTATAGAAACATTCTGTTCCTGACTACGTGGAATAAAAGCAGGAAGAAATGACACATTCTGTAAGCTTTGTTGCTCATCATCATTAAGTTGATTTAGGTCTTTGAGCAAATCCAAGATATGACGTACTCTTTGGTACGCTTTGTTCCTGTCAAGGTCCCATACCTGTTTAATGGTCTCTGCTCTTTCAAGTAATTCAGGGAAAGCAATTTTGTCTTTTACCATCCCCAGCATTTCTAACCTTAATAATCTCTCAGGATGGAGAAAAGTTTCAGAAGTTCCTGTGAGGAAGCGCCCTTCTTCTGCATCATAAAGACAAGCTATCTTGCCTTCTGGATGTACAAGATTTTTGATATACTGAAGGTCTTCCTTCCCACTAACTGGCATGCATGGTTTTATGCTTAACATTTCATCAATAGATGAATTCCTTATATCAATTGCATAAATAATAAAATCATTCCTGGTTTTGGGATTTATAACATCTAAATTCTGAAATATAATTTCCTTATAAAACAATTCCCAATCATATGTGTTCTGCTCAATGGAATGGCCACATCCACTGGCAACAAAACTTTGTTTAACCCACTCTGGCAAGTGAACTGAAATATAGGGTTTTGAAAGAAATTTGGAAAATTCAGTAACAGCAGATTCTCCAACTCTTCTGTTTTTAAGAATGGATGAATCTAAAAAACGTGCCTGGTTGATTGGGCACCAGTCTTTTCCATTGCTGAATGCTTTGACTGTAACACCGTTGATTCCATGTGCAACTGCTTTGTAGAAATTTTCCACAATTACTCTAAACTGATTATCAACATTTTTTACATTAGGCCAAAATGTGTAGTAATCATAATTTTCAAATTCTCCTTTCTGTGACATTTGCTGCATGAGTGAAATAGATGTAACATAAGCTGTGGAAACTGCATCTTCCAAAAGTGCTTGATTCCAATCTCCCTTTGGCCCAGAGCTCCAAAGATTCTTCCTGTTTGAGGTAACTGCAAAGGATCCATTAATATGAACCGGAAGACCACACTGAAGCGAAAGAGGCAGAAAACAGAACACCTGTCCCACTTGAGCTTCAGTGTTTGGTGTCCAATGTCCAGTCTCTTTCTTCTTTTTAAGAGGTATGGCTACACTTCCAAGAGGAGGAGCAAAATATGTATTTGCTGATTTACTACAAGCAATCTGTAAGGCTTTTGCCATCCCAAAACATGAATGAACCAACCAATATTTTATGTGATTGGGATTATCTATAGTTTCTTCTGTAAACTGTATTATAGTTGAGGTGCTCAAACTTCTAATTTTTTTAGAAAGTTTGTTCATTCTTTCCAGATGGTTCACAGCATTTTCCTGCATTTTTTTAATTGGAAAATTATCTGCCATTTCAATTAAGTTTAGTATTTGTCTTTCCATTTTGAATACAGAGATTATCTGGCTTTCATGAGCTGAATGTTCACTGATAAATTTCAGTGAAACTTTTCTCACATTCTTTAGGAATATGATAAGATCTTTTGACATTTGCTTGAAACTTTCCACCAAGGACATGATGTGTTTTTGGTTATAATACTTATTGGAAAGCCCTGATACTGCAGCCTCCTCTGGTGTTCTGAAGGGTAATCTAATGAGAGTTCCATCATAATAGAAATGTTCTCCAGAGCCAATTTTAAAATTACATCCAAAAATTCCATTGTAGGGATTAAACTGTCCAGGAAATTTTTGAATTAAATTCTTATGTTCATAAAGGTTCAGTTTTATTCCTGGGTTGGTTACACAATGGATATGTTTCTTAAGATGAGTAACATTTGGATCAAAGACAAGTAAGTGTTTTCCACTGAGGATTGATGGGACATCAGTTATATGATAAACAGAATTAAATCCAAGTCCAAATTTACCAATCTTATCAATTTGGGTTTCCTTGGAACCTGTCCCAATTCTTGTTATATTGTGAAAATCATCATCAGTGAAACACTCATTGTTGTATGACCAAAGTGCTGGTCCATGGCATGAAGCCATGCCAGGATCAATAAGACTTTCAGGCGCATCTTTGTTTTGTCTCATGTCCACCAGGAAACTGCAAACTGTTGAACCAGCATCTTCAGCATTTTGAAGCAGCTCTTTGAAGAGATCATGTTCTTGATCATATTCTTTCAGAATGTTCTTTATTCTCAGTACAATGGGTTCTACTTGTCCATATTGCTCAATTCCAATCAAATCAGGGTGCAGAACTTTGCTACTTAGGGGAGGCACATTCAGCCATTCAACTATTGCAAGACTTACTTCTTTATGAAGAACATAAATGTTTTCATTTTTGATAATATCCTCCAGTGTTGCTTTATCTAGATCACAAAAAGTAGCCTTGGAACACGGTTTTAAGCAGAATCCACCTTGGCTGTCTTTCCTTACAGGGACTGGAAGGTCATCGTTAAACGGAAGATTATTTCTGCGCATCCAATCAAGTATGGAAATGACGGTCTTTAATTCACTTGGGCTACCATAACCAGAGTTTAGTTTAACTAAATTATCTTTTATGTGATAAAGTATTTGAATAATTTCATCATCACTGCAACATGTTTTCACTGCACATTCAGTCAGTAACTCTCTGTACTGGGATATTTCCTGTGGGACTCTCTTTATGTAACAACTGAGGTCTAAGTCTTCATGATAGGAGAAAACAATATGCTGAGGATGTGAAAACCCAGACCCATTCCAGATCCATGGCTGTTCTATGGTGAGTAAAAGAGTTTTAAACTGACTTAGGTGTTTCTGCATGTACTCATAGATACTTTGCAAATCCGCCTGGAAGTTGCGCGATGAGTTACTATTGGTGTGTACCTGATCAACAATGAATAGAAGATTTTCAACCACCTTCTTAGGTGGTGGTAGATTGAGTAGTCCCAAAATTTTACTGGATTTATCAGTAAATTTGTCAGTAAGTGGCATTACTAATCCAATAACGTTGGCATACTTTGAATCTCTTACATTTTCAGGTTTATTAAAATCAATATTTAAATTTGTGCAATCTGTCAATGCTTTTGGAAGGCAGTTACAGGGCACCCAATGTAAAGACAATAACTGCTCCACAGTTTGATAAGAGCAAATGGCCAAAACAGATGTTGTGTTGCATACTTTAATTAAAGCTTCGGCTTTTTTACACATATTGTTAATATCACCAGCTTGGCTGTATTGTCTGTCTATTAATTGTGCTACCTTTACAAGGTCTTCAGGTGAAATACTGTCTTCTTTTGATTTTAGCCCAAGCTTTTGTAATGTCACCAGAATTTTCTCATCCTTAGAATAAAGTGGAGGAGGAAAGAAGTGCTGATACTCTGGCTGAAAGAGATGCTGAAAGGTGACATTGTTTGGATCAAATAAGGCAGAAGCCTGCACAACTCTGTCCTTTGATGTCAAAAACCGAAGCAATTTGCATTTGTTGAATAACTCTGGTTTTTGTTTAAAAAGTATTCCACTATTTTTTAGAATCCAGAGCATCACCTTTTCAATTTGTTCAGGTTCATACTTTTGGGTTTCCACTCCCTTCAACATAAGCAATGCAACATCTGCTGCTGTCAGTAATTTTCCCCTCATCAACATGAGCCTCCTGTCCTTCTCATCAACACATTTGAGTACAATTTCGGGTAAAGGCATGTCATCTGGGATCTCAGGGTAAACATCATTACTCAATGCTCCATATGTTCCAGCTGTAATAAGCTCTTTATTTGTTGATCTAAGAGGTGTCATTTGTTGAAAGATTGGCAACTTGAACAGCATATTTACCTCGTCAGTATCAAATGCAGATGCTTCAGCAAAAAACCTTCTCAATGATCTTCTGTCTTCAATTGACATAGAACCAATCTCTTTTACTACTTGCTCACAACCCAGATTCAAAAAAAGTTTCAAAACATTATTTGGGCTTGGTAAAAACACATACTGAGCTAATTGCTGATGCTTTAGAAATTCATCACAGCTTTGAACTACACCACCTCCAACTCTTGTAATTATACTGGCGATTGCATCTGGTAACTTGTAACCATTTTGCATTTGAAATATAATTGTTATGTTCTTGGACAAATGTGCTAACTGGACACTGTCCTTGCAGTCCCTTAGAGAACTGAGTGGTATAAGTGGCAAACCTTCAAATGTATCTAGAGTTTTACAATTCTTATTCAGAAAGTCCCAAAATTGTGCAAGCCAGTGTACTGCAGGGTGTTGTGTATTTGAGATGACCCATGTCGCATGACCAACCTTTTTAATCCAATTATCTGGTAGAGCTTTCCTAATGTGCTGTTTTACTGTATCCACATCCAAGCAGATGAGATTTGAAAATATTTCTGGAAGAACAAATCAGAAAGAATTTCCATTGCAATATTTCCAACATCATAAATTAACCATAATGCTATCAGTATTTATAATTAAGGCTAACACAGCTAAAGATTTTATTTAGTTACAATAAGCAGTATATCTATTTATATTAGCGATAGTTTATATTTTCAATAGGGTTATATGAATCCAGTAGCATAGCGATCTTCTGGCGTTGTTAGTTAATCACAATAACTATGAGGCAAAAACAGTCAAATAAATCATTAGAAAATTGGCTTTCATCTGCTATGAATCATACGATTTTTGAATGGTTGGAGTATCAGCAACGGCCGTTCAGTCTGTTGTATCCATGTGAGAACAAATGCGCTAGTCTTACTCTCCCAGCCCCAGTTTATTCTCTCTTCAGGTGCTAATGCAAATCCATTTTGAAAACCATGATTGAATTTGTGCTTTCCAGATCCTAACCACCTGCTGAGTAAAATGTTTCTCATCACGACACTGGGAACAGCTTCTACAATCTCTGTCCATATCCTTCATGAACATTTCTACCAAGTCACCTCTCAATGTTTTTTTCGCGATGGATAATAGCTTTTCCATTCTATTTTTGTAGCTGAAGTCCCTCATTCTCATACATCTTTTTGGCATCTTCCTAAAGCCTTCATATGCTTCCTAAAGTGTGATGCCCAGCATTGGGTGTAATGATTCAGTTCTGGCTGAACAAATGTTTCATAAAAGTTGATCTCAAATTTCTTGCTTTTATATTCCAGCTTCTATTAATAAACTTCATACCCGATATGCAACCTTATCTGCTACTTTCAATAATTTGTACTCATATACTCAGAGGTTTCTCTGCTCTTGTACCATCCTTTCGAATTATACCCTTTGTTTAATAACCTTGCTCATTCACCTTCCCAAAATTCATCATTACACACTTCCTTCCCTATATTCTTATTCCTCTTCCCTTTTCAAATCCTATCTTCTTGGTCTACTGGCCCATCATCACCTCTTTGGTGTAAAATTTTGTTCCATATAACACTTGGGATAGTTTATTATGTTGAAGTCACTTCCTACCAGACCCCACTCAGCTGGGACTTTTTAACCAACTCTTGCAAATCTTTGCTCTTTTAATAAAGTCTCACTGCTACCACAGCTCTGCTCTTGCTGCAGTTGTACATCACCTGTGTGCAGTTTTGTCCCCTTCTATGAGTGGGGATATTCTGGCTATGGGTGGAGTGCAACAAAGGTTTACCAGACTCATTTCAGGGATGATTGGCCACCATCATATTGAATTGCACAGCAGGTTCGAAGGGTCAAATAGCCTATGCCTGCTCTTAAATTCTATGCTTCTATTTAAGAGAAAAGACCAGGGAAGTGGGTAAAATTGGATAGCTCCACCATACAGCTTGCACAAGTCCGAGAGGCCAAACAGCCTCTATCAATGCTGCATTATTTTACCATGTTATTACAATGCTTTTTATTGCAATGTGTAGGTGTTAGAAATGAGTCTTCTATCCCATGCTTTAATCCAACAGACATCTTCCCCTAATTGAAGGTGCAATTGTCAAAAATACTTAGATGTTTGCCCAACATTGTAATTTTGAAACTGCACTGCATAACTAAAAGTAAAATTGACGTAGAAAATGAATAGAATTAACAAGTTGAAACCGACAACTTCAAAATTGTCTTTATTGCCAATTGCTAATGGCTATTTTGGCCAATATAAGGCAGTGCCAACTAAGGTTAAAAGTGGAAGTTTGAAATGCTGAAGAATGTATAAAGTTTACTTGCTTAAGCATATTACAAACAGTTTAAAGATAAAACAGATTTTCAATTTGCCTCCAACGTTTACTGTAAAAGGCAGAGATCTCAAACTTGCAACATGTTTTAAATAGGGGAAACCTGTGGATGTACTGTATTTAGGTTTTCAGAAGGTGAGTGACAAGGTGGCACACCAAAGATTACTGCACAAAGCAAGAGTTAATGACGTAGGGAGAAAAATACTAGCATGTTTAGACGATTGGTTAGCTAACAGGAAGCAAAGAGAGTGGGTAATTTTGTATTTTTATTAACATAATATTATAACAAGTGGAGTGCCATAGGGATCAGTGCTGAGGCTTTACTGTTTACAATCTATATCAATGATTTATATGAAGGAACCAAATGTATACTTACAAACTTTGCTGATGACACAACAATAGCTCAGAAAGTAAGTTGCAAGGAGGATATAAGGAACTTATGAAGTATACAGCTGTTCAGTGAAGGGGCAAATTGAATATAACGTGAGAAAGTATAAACTTGTCCACTTTGGCAGCAAGAATAGTAAATCAGCATATTATTTAAATAGGTTGAGATTACAGAAGTGAAATACGTAGCTCTGGATGCCCTGGTATGTTACTCATAAGAAGCTGATAGGCAGGTGAATAGGAAGGCAGAAGGGCTGTTGCTTATTGCAAGAGGAATGAAATATAAAGGTAGAGGTCTTTGATACATTTGTACAGGGTGTTGGTGAGGCTACAGCTAGAGTAGTCTGTACAGTACTGGTCTCCTTACTTAAGAAAGGTCAAAGTAGCGTTAGAAAGAATTTATAGAGAGTTTGCTCAACTGATCTGGGGATCGGGATTATCTTGTGAAGAAAGGTGGGACAGATTGAGTCTGTATTCACTGGAATTTAGAAGAACGAGGTTGATCTTCTTGAAACATACAAGATCCCAAAGGGAATTGACAGAGTTGATGATGAGAGGATCATTCCTCTGTGTGCTAGATAGAAACTAGGGAAACAGGATAAAAATAAGATGAGGAGAAATTTTTTTTTTTATAGAGTTCTAAGTGGATGAAATTCTCTACTCCAAAGTGTGGTAGAGACTAGGGAATTGGGTATTTTTAAGTTTGAGGTAGACTGACCCCCTTGTTAGTCATGAATGAAAGGGTATCGGGAAAAGCTGGGAGAGTGGAGTTGAAGCCACTATAAGATCAGTCACGAGAAAGCTCGAGGGGCTAATTTTCATATTTGCTTCTTTTACCTCCAGACAAAAAGTGGGAAATGTAACTCAGACAATTCAATTCACTCCACATGATATCAAGAAATGATTGGAGACACTAGATATTGCAAAGGCTATGGGCCCTGACAATATTCATAGTACTGAAGACTTGTGCTCCAGAACTTGCTGCTCCCCTAGCCAAGCTCTTCCAGTATAGTTATAACGCTGGCATCTACCCGACAATGTGGAAAATTGCCCAGGTATGCAGGACAAATCCAGCCCGACCAATTACCATCCCATCAGTCTAATCTCGATCGTCTGTAAAGTGATGGGTCAGTGATGCTCAATTTGAGTTCCGCCAGGCCCACTCAGCTCCTGACCTCATTACAGTCTTGGTTCAAACATGGACAAAAGAGCTGAATTCCAAACCACTCACCATCCTGACTTGGAAATATATCACTGTTCCTTCATTGTTGCTGGGTCAAAATCCTGGAATTCCCTCCCTAAGGGCATTTTGGATCAATCCACAGCAAGTGGTTTGCAGCGTTTCAAGAAGGCAGCTCACCACCACCCTCTCAAGGGCAACTAGGGTGTGAAACTGGTCTTCAATACTGATGTTAAATGGGTAATAAAAAGTAGACAGCCCAATTCATAATATACCTGATTTCTGGTCAGATGTAAAACAAGCACATGATTTGCCGATGCTGGAGTCAGAGATAACACAGTATGGAGCTGGAGGAGCACAGCAGGCCAGGCAGCATCAGAGGAGCAGTTGACGTTTCGGGTCAGGACCCTTCTTCAGAAATGGGGGAGGGGGAAGCGAGCTCTGAATTAAATAGAGAGAGGAGGGGTGGGGCTGGGGAAGGGAGGTGGGATGGTGATAGGTGAGTGCCAGTAGGCAGTGGTGGGGATTGTTCAGTGAGGTGGGAGGAGTGGACGGGTGGGAGAGAAGATAGACAAGTTGTGTCAGGTTGTGTCAGGTCAAGGAGGCAGTGATGAGAGGGCGGGTCGCACATGGGGTGAGGCTGGGGGTGGGGTGATTTTGAAACTGGTGAATTCCATGTTTAGACCATTGGGCTGTAGGCTCCCAAGGCTGAATATGAGGTGCTGCTCCTCCAGTTGCGGGTGGCAACATTGTAACACTGCAGGGGGCCCAGGATGGACAGGTCACCCAGGGAGTGAGAGGGGGAGTTGAAATGGTTTGCAACTGGAAGGTTTTGTCATTTGTTGTGAACAGAGCGCAAGTATTCTACAAAGCGGTCTCCAAGCCTCTGCTTGGTCTCACCAGGCCACATCGGGAGCAGCAGATACAATAGACCACATTGACGGAGGTGCAGGTGAACCTCTGTCTGATGTGAAATGTTTTTTTGGTTTCTTGGATGGAGGTGAGGGGGGAGTGTAGGGACAGGTGTAGCACTTCCTGTGGTTATAGGGAAAGGTGCCGGGGCTGGTGGGGCTTGTGGGGAGTGTGGAGCAGACGAGGGAGTCACGGAGAGAGTGGTCCCTACAGAAGGCAGATAGGGGTGGGGACGGAAATATATCTTTGGTTGTGGGGTCGGATTGTAGGTGGCGGAAAGGCGGAGAATGATGGGGTGATATGTGAGGACAAGGGGAATTCTGTCTTTGTTTTTATTGTGGGAGGGGATGAAGACAGAGGTGTGGGAAACGCAAGAGATGCAGTCGAGAGCATTTTCGACCACCGAAGTGGGGAAGTGGCAGTCCTTGAAATAAGAGGACATCTGTGATGTTTGGGAGTGGAATGCCCCATCATGGGAGCAGACACAGCGGAGGAATTGGGAGTAGGGGATCGCATTCTTGCAGGAAGGTGGGTGACAGGAGGTGTAGTCCAGGTAGCTGTGGGAATCGGTCGGCTTGAAATAGATGTCGGTTTCGAGGCAATCACCAGAGTTGGAGATAGAGAGGTCCAGGAAGGAGAGAGAGGTATCAGAGATAGTCCAGGTGAACTTGAGGTTGGGGTGAAAGGTGTTAGCAAAGTTGATGAACTGTTCAAGCTCCTTGTGGGAGCACGAGGCTGTGCCAATACAGTCATTGATGTAGCGGAGGAAGAGGGACTGTTCCACATATCCTACAAAGAGGCAGGCATAGCTTGGGCCGAAGCGGGTTCCCATGGCCACCCCCTTAGTCTGTAGGAAGTGAGACGAGTTGAAGGAGAAGTTGTTAAGAATAAGGATGAGTTTGGTTACGTGGATGAGGGTGTCAGTGGAGGGGGACTGGTTGGGCCTGCAGGAGCGGAAGAAGCGGAAGGCTTTTGCGGAAGGGGAAGAAGTGGAGGGCTTTTAGCAGGAGAGGAAATGGCATAAAAGCCCTCCACTTCTTCCTCTCCCGCAGGCCCAAGCAGCACCCAGTCTGCCGACACCCTCATCACATCAGACAGAGGTTCACTTGCACATCCGTCAATGTGGTCTATTGTTTCCGCTGCTCCCGATGTGGCCTCCTCTACATCGGTGAGACCAAGCAGAGGCTCGGAGACCATTTTGTACAGCACCTGAGCTCTGTTCGCAACAAACGACAACACCTTCCAGTCGCAAACCATTTCAACTCCTCCTCTCACGCCCTGGCTGACATGTGCATTCTGGGCTCCCTTCAGTGTTACAACGATGCCACCCGGAAACTGGAGGAGCAGCACCTCATATTGCACCTTGGGAGCCTACAACCCATGTGTACTTTACCAGTTTCAAAACGTCCCCAACCCCGGCCTCATCCCATGAACAACCCTCCCACTCATCCCCGCCTCCCTGACCTGACACAACCTGTCCATCTTCTCTCCCACTTGTCTGCTCCTCCCACCTCACTGACCAATCCACACCACACCCTACCTGCACTCACCTATCTCCATCCCACCTACCTTCCCCAGCCCCACCCGTCCTCTCTCTATTTATTTCAGAGCTCCCTACCCCCTCCCCCATTTCTGAAAAATTGTCCCAACCCGAAACGTCAACTTTCCTGCTCCTCTGATGCTGCCCGGCCTGCTGTGTTCCTCCAGCTCCACACCATGATTTGCTATTGACAGTTTTGTGGCATCAGCGAAGATCAAATTCATTTCCAGAGATTCAATTTATTCCACTCAATTCAGGAAACACAAAAGGTTCCAGTGCATTGCCAAAAGTCATTTGGCTGCAATTTTCATAAATAAAGATATACAGAAACAAGCTTCTTACGATTATACGCAATTTTCCTTAGGTGTTGTTGCAATGCATCACTGAGATCTTCAGGCAGAAAGCTTCCCTTGAGACCCGGAAGTAAAATTCTACATATATAGTAAAAGAAAAGTGTCAACTTCATGCATTGCTTCTATCTTTTCATTACTGTATGTATATAATCTCTACAAATATGCTAATTAGACTGTATATTTTGTATCAGTCATGTTGGAATTTTACTGCAATAAGTCAACACTCATTACAACACTCATGGCTTTCCTCATTGAAAGTCACTAGTGCACACTTTCCAACAAATGTCTCTGAATGGAGATCAGGAAGAGGAACCCCAACTAATTTTTCCCTTTATGTCTTGGGTCAAAAGCATTTTATTGTTGTTAGGAATCAAATAAGCAGAGGATAGGACTGAATCTGCGACTCGTCTTGGCAACAAAATTTTTTTCATATATTGGTACTGTAAATAAATGTGCCACAAAATCTGAGTACAAATATTTTTATCGCAGGAGGTTGTGCTCACTTTAGTTCTGCAACAATTTAGCAGTCTGTGATTTATTTTTAGTTCTCCTAGCAAGTTCTTAAAATGAAAACTATTTTTTTACTGAAAATTTTGAGAGGACATGTAGCTAATCACTCTTTCATACAGATTCCCCTGTATCATTGAGATATTTGATCATACATATAAGAAACTTCATTAGTAAGTCCCGATCACTTGTACTTGAGAAAAACTACTTTTAAAATGAATTAATTTAAATTGAGAAGTTAATTCAGAAAACCATGCCCACTATTCTACACTGATTACAGAAAAACATTAATAATGTTTCAAATAAGACTATCGACTATCCAAGACCCCAGACACACCTTCCAGATGAAGCAGCGACTTACGTACACATCACTCAATGTCATCTACTGTATTCACTGCTAACAATGTGGTCTCCTCTACAATAGGGAGACAAAATGTAGACTAGGTGACTACTTTATAGAACACCTACATTCTGTCTACAAAAACAACCCTGAGCTTCCTGTTGCCTGCCACTTCAACACACCATCATGTTCCCTGGCCAACATCCCTGTCTCGGGTTTGCTGCAGAGCTCCAGCAAAGCTCAACACAAGCTGGAAGAACAGCATCTCATTTTCCATTTGGGGACTCAGCAGCCTTCAGAACTCCACTGTAAGTTCAATAATTTTAGGGCCTGAGCATCTTCTTCCGTGCCCTTATCCCAACCTGCACACACCAGGCCTTGTCACCACATGGGCTGCTACCACAACCACCCCATTGTCAGCTACTCAAGGTTCCAATTAGTAGCTATTGATTCCCCCAGGGAAACTTTTACCCATTCCTTTGTCTGTCCAACTGTTGCTCTCTCTCTCTCTGGGGTTTATCTCCGTCTATTGTTACTCCTTTCCCCCACCCCTCCCCCACCCCACGTTCAGCATATATACCAACATCTTCCTGGCTGCAATCAGTTCTGAAGAAGGGTCACTGAACCCAAAATGTTAACTCTGCTTTCTCTCCACAGATTCTGCCAGACCTGCTGAGTTTTCCCAGCAATGTCTGTTTTGGTATAGGAGAAAAAGATTTGAGTTTCAGTTGGAGAATTTTGCAGAAGTCTCAGCTGATGCTGGATTTGTGAAATAGCAGCTCCTGAGAAAGAGAGATGGTTTAGGACTACTAAGAAAGTATAAGGAGTTTAGTTTGAAAATGAGAGATCTGAAGTATTTGATTAAGATGCTGAAAGGGTTATTTGGAGGTGAGGAAGTTTAAGCTCAGTTGCATGAAGGACCCGGGACAAGTCTATCAGATTCTCAAGATTTCAGCCTGTGATCTGACTTCATCAGCTGAGATCATAACAATATTATGCCTTCCATCTTTGGCCCAAAGTGAACATAAATCCCTTAGAAAATGAGGCTCAGGAGATAATAATGGAGAATCAGGAAATGGCAGAGGAGTTGAACAAATATCAGTCAAAAACATTGATAACAGCAGAGCAGTAGACATTGTTTACTTGGGCTTCAGTAAAGCCTTTGACAAGGTTCTGCATGGTAGACTAATTACTAAAGTTAGCTCGCATAGGATTCAGGGAGAGCTTGCTAATTGGATACAAAATTGTCTTCATGGTAGGAGACAGAGGGTGGTTGTGGAGGGTTGTTTTTCAGACTGGAGGCCTGTGACCAGTAGTGTTCCACAGGGATCTGTACTGGGTCCACTTTTGTTTGTCATTTATATAAATGATCTGGATCAGAGTATGGGATGTGTAGTTAGTAAGTTTGCAGATGACAGCAAAATTGGTGGTATAGTGGACAATAAAGAAGGTTATCTAAGATTACAAAGAGATTTTAATCAATTGGGTCAGTGGATTGGGGAGTGGCAGGTGGAGTTTAATTTGGATAAATGTGAGATATTGCATTTTGGAAATACATACAAGGGCTGAGACAATTAATGGTAGGACCCCGGTAGAGTTGTAGAACAGAGATGCCTAGGGGTTCAGGTTCATAATTCTTTGAAATTTGTGTCACTTGTAGACAGGGTGGTGAAGAAGGCATTTAGCACACTTGCCTTCATTGCTCAGACCTCTGAGTCTAGGAGTTGGGATGTCATGTTGAGGTTGTACAGGACGTTGGTGAGGCCTCTTCTGGAGTATTGTGTGCAGTTCTGATCACCCTGTTATAGAAAGGATAATATTAAACTACAGAGGGTTCAGAAAAGATTTACCAGGATGTTGCCTGGAATGGAGGGTTTCAGTTATAAAAATAGAAAGGCTGGGACTTTTTTCACTGCTGCATAGGAGGTTCAGGGTGACCTTATTGAAGTTTATAAAAGCATGAGGGGCATGGATAAGGTGAATGACAGGGTCTTTTCCCTAGGGTGGGGCAAGTTCAAAACTAGGGGACATATTTTAAGGCAAGAAGAAAAACATTTAAAAGGACATGAGGGCAACATTTTTACACAGAGTGATTCGTGTGTGAAACGAGCTGCCAGAGAAAGTGGTGAATGCAAGTACAGTTACAACGTTTAAAAGACATTTGACTAAGTTAATGAATAGGAAAGGTTTGGAGGGACATGGGCCAAGCGCAGGCAGATGCGACTAGTTTAGTTTGGGAAAATGGTTGGACCGAACGGTATGTGCTGTATGACCCTGTGACTCAGTCTTCATGGTACAGGACACAATACAACTCCAAAAATACTAAATAACTGAAGGTCAAAAGTGGGATGAAGAAAATAAACATAATGACTATCACAAAAGAAACTAATAAGGCTAAAGGCTGATAGGTCCTGTAAATTTAATAGCTTGCATTCTTTGGATTTTAATGAAAGTAGTGTCAGAGATAGTGGATGCATTGGTAATAATCTTTCAAGAATCCTTAGGCTCAGGAAAGGTCCTAAATGACTGGAAAACTGTTCATATAACATTTTTATTCAAAATAGAAGTCAGAAAACAGGTCAGTTAGCTTAACATTTGTTGTCATACTGTCACTGGGAAAATGTTAGAGTTTATTGTGCTGTAGAGCTTTTCAAAATAGATAATGTAATCAAGCTTCATGAAAGGGAAATCATGCCTGACAAATTTATTTAAATTCTTTGAGGAAGTAACAAGTAATGTGGGAAAAAAGGGGAACTAGTCATTGTAATATATTTGGATTTCCAAAAGGAATTTGATAAGGTACCACACATAAGGCTACTCATTAAGAAGTGAACCCATGGTGTTGGCGTAGGTACATTAGCATGGATAGAGGATTGGCTAACAATGGAAGACAGGGAGTTGGGATAAAGGGGGCATTGTCAGGATGGCAATCTGTGAATTGTGGAGTGCCACAGGGATTAGCACAGGGATCACAATCATTTACAATATATATTGATGGCTTTGATGATGGAAGTGAATATACCAACACTAAGTTTGCAGATGACACGAAAAACAGAAGGGAAGGCAAATTGCGAGGGTAATGAATATAGATAGATGAAGTGAGTAGGCAAAAATCTGGCAAATGAAATAGAACATGGGAAAATGTGAGTTATGTACATTGGTAGGAAGAACAGAGGGGTTGACTATTGTTTAAATGGAGAGAGATCACAGAAGGCTGTGGTACAGAGAGATTGGGGTCCTTATGCACAACTCACTAAAAATCAGCATACACATTCAGGGGGCAATAGAAAAGGCAAAAGTATGGTTAGCCTCTATTTCAAAGGTAATGTGGTATAAAAATAGGGAAGTCATAGAGTCACAAAACACAGAAACAGAGCATTTGGTCTGTGTGACCAGACATCCCAATCTGACCAAGTCCTATTTGTCAACATTTGGCCCACATCCCTCTAAACCCTTCCCATTCACGTACCCATCCAGGTGCCTTTTAAAAGTTGTAATTGTAGCTGCTTCCACCATTTCCTCTGGCAGCTCATTCCATACATATACCACGCTGTGCGTGAAAAAGTGACCCCTCAGGTCCTTTGTAAATCTTTCCCCTCTCACCTTAAACCTATGCTTTCTAATTTTGGACTCTCACCCTAGGAAAACGACATTGGCTATTTACCCTATCTGTGCCCCTCATGATTTTATAAACCTCTATAAAGTCACCCCTCAGCTTCCGACACTCCAGGAAAAAAGACCTCAGCCTATTTAGCCTCTCCCTATAATTAAAAACCCTAGTCCCGCCAACATCCTTGTAAATCTTTTCTGCACACTCTCAAGTTTAATAATATCCTTCCTACAAAAGGGTGGCCAGAATTGTACGCAGTGGTCTAAAAGTGGCCTCACCAATGTCTTTTAGAGCCAAAACATGATGTCCCAACTCCCAAGCTCAATGTTCTGAATAATGAGGGCAAGTGTGCCAAACGATTTCTTCACCACCCTGTCTACCCGTGATACCACTTTCAACTAACTACACACCTATACTCCTAGGTCTCTTTGTTCAGCAACACTCCCCAGGGATCTACTATTAACTGTTTAAGTCCTGCATGGGTTTGTCTTACCAAAATGCAACACCTCACTTTTTTAAAATTAAACTCCACGTGCCACTCCTTGGCCGAATGGCCCAATGGCCCATCTGATCAAGGTCCTATTGTACTCTGAGACAATCTTCTTCATAGTCCACTGCACCATCTATTTTGATGTCATCTGCAAACTTTCTAACCATACCTCCTATATTCACATCCAAATCATTTATATAAATGACAAAAAGCAGTGGACCAAGCACCGATTGTTGTGGCACATCGCTGGCCATAGGCCTCCAGCCTGAAAAGCAACCCTCTAACACCATCTTCTGTCTCCTACCTTCCAGCCAATTTTATATCCACATGGCTAGCTCTCCCTGGATTCCATGTGATCTAACATTACTAACCAGTCTACCATGCAGAACCTCGTCAAATACCTTGCTGAAGCCCATATAGTCATCTACTGCTCTACCTTCATCAATTTTGTTTGTCACCTCTTCAAAAAACTCAATGAAGGTAGTAAGGCACGATTCCCCAGCACAAAGCCATGTCAACGCTCCCTAATCAGTTCTTTTTCCCAAATACATGTAAATCTTGTCCCTCAGAATCCTCTCTAACAACTTATCCACTACCGATGTCAGGCTCACTGGTCTAGAGTTCCCTGGTGTTCCCTTACAGCCTTTCTTAAATAATGGCACCACATTAGCCAATCTCCAGGCTTCTAGTACCTCACCTGTGGCTATGGGTGATACAAATATCTCAGCAAGGGGTCCAGCAATCTCTTTCCTAGCTTCCCACAAAGTTCTGGGAAAAATATCTGATAAGGTCCCACGGATTTATCTACCTTTATGTGTTTTAAGACCTCCAGCACCTCCTCTTCAGTAATGTGGATTCTTTTCAAGACATCACCATTTATTTCCCCAAATTCCCTAGCTTCCATGTCCTTCTCTACTGTAAATACTGATGCAAAATATTCGTTCAGTATCTCACCCATCTCCTGTGGTTCCAACATAGACAGACTTGCTGATCTTTAAAGGGGTCCTATTCTCTCCTTAGTTACTCTTTCACCCTTAATGTACTTACAGAATCTCTTTGGATTCTCCTTAACTATATGGCAAAGTTATCTCATGTCCCCTTTCTTCCCTCCTGATTTCCCTCTTAAGTGTACTCGTACTGCCCTTATACTCCTCTAGGGATTCACGCGATCCCAACTGTCTATTCCTGACATATGCCTCCTTCTTTTTATTCAGCACAGCCTCAATTTCTCTAGACATCCAGCATTCCTTACACCGACCAGCCTTGCCTTTCACACCCACAGGAACATACTGTCTCTGAACTCTCAATATGTCATTTTTAAAGGCTTCCCACTTCCCAATGTCCCTTTACCTGTGAATGGCCTCCCCCAATCAACTTTTGAAAGTTCCTGTCAAATACTGTCAAAATTGGCCATACTCCAATTTAGAACTTTGACTTTTTGATTAGATTGATCCTTTTCCATAATTACTTTAAAAATAATAGAATTATGATCACTTGCCCCAAAGTACTCCCTCACTAACACCTTGGGTATTTTCCCTATCTTACTTCCCAAGAAAAGGTCAAGTATTGCTCTTTCTCTAGTAGGTACATCCACATATTGAATAAGAAAGTCTTCTTGTACACACTTAAAAAATTCTTCCCCATCCAGGCCCTTAACACTGTGA
The DNA here is from genome assembly GCF_021869965.1 of Rhincodon typus. NCBI lineage: Eukaryota > Metazoa > Chordata > Chondrichthyes > Orectolobiformes > Rhincodontidae > Rhincodon > Rhincodon typus. The sequence continues at coordinate 20,953,064 of NC_063368.1, forward strand.
AGATCCCAGTCTATGTTTGGAAAGTTAAAGTTCCCTACCATTACAATCATATTATTGTTACAGATATCTGGGATCTCCTTACATATTTGCTTCTCAATTTCCCACTGACTAGTGGGAGGCTTGGCATAATACAATCCCAACAAGGGTGATCATCCCTTTCTTATTTCTCACTTCCACTTATACAACTTTACTGGACAATCTCCCAAGAATATCTTCCTTAAGTACAACTGTGATGTTATCATTAACCAAAAACATCACTTCACCTCCTCTCTTGCCTCCCTTTCTTTCCTTTCTATAGCATCGATACTGCGGAACATTAAGTTGCCAGTCCTGTTCATCTCTGAGCTACATTTCCGTAAGAGCTATGACATCCCAGTCCCATGTTTCTAACCATGCCCTAAGTTCATCTGCCTTACCCGTCAGGCCTCTTGCATTATAGTAAATGCAGTTTAATTTATCACTCTTACCTTGTTCTCTGCCAAGCTCTTGTCTGCCTTGACTATTTGGAGGATTGGGAAAAAGTGAGAATACTAATTGACTGAACTGAGGCACAGGCTCGTAGAATGCGCAGACTAGTGCCAAACTTTTCGATGAGATCGTGGCTGATGTTCTCACCCCCTCTCCCCTTACTAGTTTAAAGCCTCCTGAGTAGCACTAACAAATCTCCCCACAAGGATATTGGTCCCCTTCCAATTCAGGTGGAATCCGTACCTCTTATACGGGTCATTTCTACCCCTGAAGAGATCCCAATGGTCCAAAATGTCTTGCCAAAGATATACAAGGCATTAATCAGACCACACTTAAACTACCGTAAACAGTTTTAGTTCCCTTACCTAAAGGGCGATATACTGACATTGGAGGCTGGCAAGAGAGGTTCACTAGTTTGATCCTGGGTAAAAGAGGGATTTTCTGAAGCGGAGAAGTTGAGTATGTTGGGCTTGTACTCATTGGAGTTTGGAAGAATGAGGAGACTCTGTTGAAACATAAAAGATTCTTAGGGGGCTTGATGTGGAGAGATTGTTTTCCATGTGCAACAGTCTCACAATCTCTCTGCATAATCTCAGAGTAAAGTGTCACCCATTTAAGACACAGATGAGGAGGGATTTTTCTTCCTCCCAGAGTGTAACAAATTTTAGAATTATTTAGTGCAGGGGGCTATTGAGGCTGGGTCGTTAAGTATCTTCAAGGCTGAGATATACTGATGTTTAATTGGCAAGGGAATGAGGGGATGAGACAGAAAAGTGGAGTTAAGAATTATCTAATCAGCCATGATCTCATCAAAACATGAAGCAGACTCATTGGGCTGAATGGCATCTTTTTGCTCCTACATCTTATGTCTCTTGGTCTTAACTTTCCTACTCAAATGTAACACTTCACACTTCACTACTTTAAATATTGGAATATGGTGTAATTTCAAAATATACTGACAATAAACCTAGAAGAGTGGCAAAATGCATCACACTCCAGTTTTCTGTATTACATTTGGCACTAGTCTGAGCATTCTACAACCCTATGCCTCATGGCAATCAATTAGTATTCTCACTTTTTTGCCAATCCTCCAAGTTTATCACCAGAAAATCTTTAAATTTTATACTGTATTCTAGTATCCATGTCATTTATTCATGTATAAAAGCAGTAGTTGCAACACCCCTTGGGGAACGCCACTATCTCCCATTCTTCAGACTGAAAACAACCACTTACTTTGACTCACTGATTTCTTCCATTTACAATGGTCCTCCTATTCCATCAGACACAATCTCGTTAACAGCCTCTTATGTGGTACTTCATCAAACACATTCATAAAATCCATATGGTCAACATTCACTACATTCCTTTTAATCTCTTTAAGCTCATCAAAAATTCAATTAATCAAGTACACATCTGCCTTTTACAATCCATGTTGGCTCTCCTTGATTCGATCAAACTTCTCCAAGTGTCTGTTGATCTTTTCCCTAATTATTGTTTCTAAAGACTCACTCATTACTGATGTTAAATTAACTGACCTGTAGTTGCTAGGACAGTCTTTACACACTTTCTTAAAGAAAGATGTCACTGGCATTTCTCCCATTCTGGAGACGATTGGAAGATTATGGTCTTCCTGCATGTCCCCTCTCCCATTTTACTACTCACTTACTGGGTTCCCCTTTATTTCATCTGTTATTCTATTCTCATATTCTCTCATCTTCAGTCTTACTTTCCGCTTCATTTCTCTCTCAACTTATTGTATTTAACCTGGTTCTCATTGGAAGAGTTCATCTTACATGCATCATACACCTATTTTTGTTTCATCACAATCTCTATCTCTCTCAACATCCAAACAGCCCTGGTTAGATTGAAGGAACAATCCTTTAGAACTGAGATGAGGAGGAATTTCTTCAAACAGAGGGTGGTCTGTCTGTGTAACACATTGCCGCAGAGAGCTGTGGAGGCCAAGTCATTGAGTGGATTTAAGACAGAAATAGATACGTTCTTGATTGGTAAGAGGATTAAGGGTTATGGGAAGAAGACAGGAGCATGGTGTTGACAAATATATCAGCCATCATTGGGTGGTGGAGCACACTTGATGGGCCAAATGGCCTAATTCTGCTCCTATATCTTATAGTTAGGTTCTGCTGTCTTCTGCCATTTTGGAATGAACCTAGATTGTATCTGAAGCAAATCCTCACTAAAGATTACTTGTTTTTCTTGTCAGTCTAATGGAGAGAGATGCCCACAGTCCTTTTTGGACTACAGTTAATTTCTTACATGGGATTCTGTTTTACCCTGGTTAGACAGATCCTATAACATCGTACTTAACTTTGCCCTCTTCCAATTTAGGTCTTCTACTTTAGATTGTTCCTTCATCTTCAGTCTTATTGGGCCATATCTCAGGATATGGTGATTCCAAATGGATGTTACCCAAGTGCTCCCCCAGACATTTGGTTCACTTCACTACCCAGGACCAGATCCAGCAAGGGCTCCTTTCTTGGTTAATCTAGAACTTAATGATCAAGCATATGTGTAAGGAGCTGCAAGACAGAGTAGTTGAGGAATACTATCCATAAAAAAGGTGTCTTGGTTTCATTCTGGCTTGGAACTAGATTCATTCAACTCTTCATTCAATATCACTCCTCTGGCTTCCTGTTCTCGCAAACACCACTTCCTCACACATCTGATGACTGCCAAAAGTCCACAAACTGGTTGAAACCATCTGTCTTGTACTTCAGTTACCATTCCTTGATAACACATTCAGCTTGCCAGCTTTCATCACTGCACCCAAAATGCAGCAACCTGAGAAAAATCCATCAGAAGTCATGATTTTGCTCAAGGAATCAGAAACATAGGAAATAACTATAAATTTCCCAATGACAAATCACATTTATTGAATGGCATGCTTTGAACTATCCAACATCAGGTTCAGGACAGGCTCAAGCCCCTCTGCAGTCAAATTCTACCACTACAGTCTCATTACATATCTCTTATACACTTGTGGAAAGACACAAATAATGCCGCATGTTATTGAGACCTCCATGCACAAAGTGGCAGACTGTTCACCTTCAACTCAGCAAATAAGGAGACTCGCTTAGCTTCAGGGATTTACATTTGTTAAATAATACAATTCGACAACCCCATCTTCTGTTTCTAACTTTTCTGAATGCTTTAGTTCTTTAAATATTTAGCATACAGTCTCTCTATTTTCAAGCCATGTTCCCATCATTGTCACCTTCTCACACAGATTTTTGCACTTGTCGCTCACCAAGCATACGCACCATACTTTCTGCATTTACAGATATATTGTAAACTTTTGTAGTCCTCATAATCCTCCTCAATCCAATTCAATCTAATATCAGACCACACCCTTCTCTTGTACTGCCCAACATTCAAGCCTCAATTTTCCTTTTCGAAATGAAAGAGTGGCGGTCAGCAGGTTTAATGGCATAATTTCCACCATGGCCAAGGGCAAGTTACTGCAGGCTATCATGCACTTTTCACTTGATTATTTACATAAGCAAGATGTTGAGTGCATTATTCATCGAATCATCTAGTAAGTGAGGCAGAAGCACTTGCCACTATTGGGATCTTTCAGTTTCCAAGGCTCACTTACTGTATTTAATACGCAGCTGGAAGCACGTCAGATGTTGCAAGCCAAAAACTGTCCCTCACCCTGTAGCGTTTGCCCTATAAATTTTAACCAGATGGCACAGGTGAAAGTTAGGCTCACTCACAGCTTTGTGGAGAAAGATCTTGGACACAGGTGGAGCGGTTATGGAGAAAAGGTCAGTCCTCTTCCCGGCTGACTGCAACAAGAGATCACACCACCTGTCCCAGCCAGCCTGAGTAGAGATAGTAGCACGGATTAGTAGCGCCTCCACTGTGAAAAAGGATAGCCAGCCACGCTGCAAGACCATCAATGATCTTATAAGGATAAGTGGCACCGTCTTCTCTGTGCTACCTCACACTTACAGGGCCGTTATTCACTATTTCTGTACTGGCCGCACATCTCACCAAGGGTGAAGGACGACAATACTCAACATTAGGTGTATCATGTTTCACCTCATCTGCTACAGCTACTTCATGCCCTTTGTGCTTCCTACTCATTCACTAAGAACAAATCATCACCTCTTGTACTTATGCATGATCACTAACTGGTCCTGCATCCAGCTCCATCGTACCCAATCCATTTCTTTCTTTCATTGCTGGAAAAAGCTGGTCCACATTGGCTTTGAGGCCACCACAGGTGGTAGGATGTACACATCAGGCTCCTCACTTCTCATGAGGAGAATATAGTGCAGATGACGGGAGAAGACCAGGACTGCTTATGTGATAATAGAGAGGCAACAATGACAGCCAATACAGTAAGGTCCATTTTACTATGTTTTTATCCATCTTCTCCAGATAATTTCCTCTCCTTCCTCAAGCAGGCACTAGCGGCACCCAAATAACCTTCGCGAGGAAGAGAATACAGCCTGATAAAAAAAAATGCTGGAGAAATTCAGGAGGTCTAGCAATATATGTGAAGAGAGAAACAGAATTAATGTTTCAAGTCCAGTATGACTCCAATGATGGTTCCAAACCCTAATCACTTTCACCTCTCTAATTCACAGCACATGCTCTTGCAAAACTTACTTTTCCATGAGTTTGCAAGGGAAGTGCTACATTGTCTTCCTGTACTTGGTAAAAAAAAAACTTTCTAACAAACCTGCTCAGAAATGTAGGAAATGTGCCAGACATGGCTGAGGGTCAAAGAGAGTGGGGGAAATCCTCAGTAAAGGAAAAAGGAATACAGGTCAGAATCACACGTATGGAACGTGGCATCAGCAGAACAGATGCGACAGACATGGAAAGACAGGGAGAACAGAATGGAATCCTTATAGGAAGCAGGGTGTGAGGAAATAAAGTCAAGGTAACTAACTGTGTGTGTCTGTAGGCTTTTAGCAGACAGCCTACTCCCAGAAATGGAAACAAGGAAGTCAGGGAAAGGAAGGGAAGAGTCAGAGTTAAGACCAGGTAAAAGTTAGATAAAGATGGAAACTGGACGCAAAATTGATTAACTTTTCCAATTGTGGGAAAGAGCAAGAAATAGTGCCAATGATGTCATTGGTGTACTGGCTAAAGAGTTGTGGGACAGTTCAAAGTAGGATGAGAACAAGGAATGCTTAACATACCCCATAAAGAGACAGGCATAAATACCTTTCATGTGGGTACCTGTAATCATACCTTTTGCTTGGAGAAAGTGAGCTGAGTTAAAGGAGTAGCAAAGTGAGAACAAGCTCAGCCAAAAGAAGGTGGGTGATGGTGGATGGAGATTATTTAACTTTCCTTTCAAGAATAGAGGGAGAACCTTCAGATCATTCTGATGGAAAAGACTGTAGAGGAATTGTGCATGCATGCTGAAGAAGAGGCAGCTAGGGCCAGGAAACTGGAATTAATGGACCTATTGTAAAGCATCAGAAGAGTAAGTGAGAAGAGACTGAATGAGGAGAGATTTAAAAAAAGGTGAGATTTTATTTATTCATTTTGACGGAAGTGGGCATCACTGGCTGGCCAGCATTTATTGCCCATCCCTAGTTGCCTTTGAGAAGGCGGTAGTGAGCTGCCTTCTTGAACCGCTGCAGTCCACGTGCTGTGTGTTGACCCAAAATGTAATTAGAGACAGAATTCCAGGTTTTTGGCCCAGCGGCAGTGAAGGAACAGCAATGTATTTTCAAGTCAGGTTGGTGAATGGCTTGGAGGGGAACTTGAAGGTGGTGGTGCTCCCATATATCTGCTGCCCTTGTCCTTCTAGATGGAAGTGATCATGGTACTGGAAGGTGCTGTCTGAGGATCTTGGGTGAATTTCTGCAATACATCTTGCAGATAGTACACACTGCTGCTACTGAGCATCAGTGGTGGGGGGAGTGGATGCTTGTGGATGTAGTGCCAATCAAGAGGGCTGCTTTGTGGTGGATGGTGTCAAGCTTTTTGAGTGTTGTTGGGGCTGCACCCATCCAGGCAAGTGGGGAGTATTCCATCACACTCCTGACTTCTGCTTTGTAGATGGCGGACAGGCTTTGGGAATTCAGTAAGTGAGTTATTTGCCACAGTATTCCTAGCCTCTGACCTGCTCTTGTAGCCACTGCATTCATGTGGTGAGTCCAGTTAAATTTCTGATCAATGATAACTCCCAGGATGTTGATAGTGGGAGATTCAATTATGGTAAAACCATTGAACGTCAAGGGGTGGTGATCAGATTGTATCTTGTTGGTAATGGTAATGGCCTAACATTTGTATGATGCAAATGTCACTTGCCACTAGTCAGCATAAGCATGGATATTGTCCGGGTCTTGTTGCATTTGAACATGGACTGCTTCAGTATCTGAAGAGTCATGAATGGTGCTGAACATTGTGCAATCATCGGCGAATATCCCCACTTCTGACCTTATCATGGAGGGAAGGTCATTGATGAAGCAGCTGAAGATGGTTGGGCCTAGGACACTACCCTGAGGAACTCCTGCAGAGATGTCCTAGATCTTGGACGACTGACCTCCAATAACCACGACCATCTTCCGATGTGTCAGGTATGACTCTAATCACCAGAGAGTTTTCCCCCAATACCCATTGAATCTGGTTTTGCTAGGGTTCCACGATGACACACTCGGTCGAATGCAGCCTTGATGTCAAGGGCTGTCACTCTCACATCGCCTCTGGAATTCAGCTCTTTTGTCCATGTTTGAATCGAGGCTGTAATGAGGTCAGGAGCCGAATGGCCCTGGCGGAACCCAAACTGGGCGTCACTGAGCAGGTTATTGCTGAGCAAGTGTTGCTTGATAGTGCTATTGATGACACTCTCCATCACTTTACTGATGATCGACAGTAGACTGAAGTAGCTGGGTTGGATTTGTCCTGCTTTTTGAGTACAGGACATACTTGGGCAATTTTCTACATTGTCAGGTGGATGCCAGTGTTGTAGCTGTACTGGAACAGCTTGGCTAGGGGAGCAGCAAGTTTTGGAGCTCAAGTCTTCAGTACTATTGCTGGAATGTTGTCAGGGCCCGTAACCTTTGTAGTATCCAGTGTCTCCAACTGCTTCTTGGTATTACGTGGATTTCATGAATGAAGATTGCTGCGGAAGTTTCAGCCTTATTTTTTTTGCACTAATGTGCTTGGCTCTTCCATCATTGAGGCTGGGGATATTTGTGGAGCCACCTCCTCCAGTGAGTTGTTTAATCGTCCACCACCATTCATGTCTGGATGTGGCAGGACTGCAGAGATTAGATCTGATCCATTGGTGGTGGGATCGCTTAGCTCTGTCTATCACTTGCTGCTTATGCTGTTTGGCGTGCAAGTAGTCCTGTTTGGTGGCTTCACCAGGTTGATATCTCACCTTCAGGTATGCCTGGTGCAGCTCCTGGCACACCCTCCTGCACTCTCCATTGAACTAGGGTTGATCCCCTGGCTTGATGGTAATGGTTGAGTGGGGGATATGCTGGGCCATGAGGTTACAGATTGTGCTGGAGTACAATTCTGCTGCTGTTGATGGCCCACAGCACTTCATGGATACCCAAATTTGAATTGCTAGATCTGTGTGAATTCTGTCCCATTTAGCACAGTGATAGTGCTACACAACACGATGGAGGTTGTTCTCAATGTGAAGGCGGGACTTTGTCTCCACAAGGTCTGTGCGATGGTCACTCTTACCGATATGTCATGGACAGATGCAACTGCAGCTGGCAGATTGGTGAGGATGAGGTCAAATATGTTTTCCCTCTTGTTGGTTCCCTCACCACCTGCTGCAGACCCAGTCTAGTAACTATGGTTTTCAGGACCCGACCAACTTGATCAGTAGTACTGCTGCTGAGCCACTCTTGAGTGATGGACAATGAAATTCCCCACTCAGGCCACATGTTGTGCCCTTGCCACTCTCAGTGCTTCCTCCAAGTGCTGTCCAACATGGAGGAGTACTGATTCATCAACTGAGGGAGGATGATACGTGGTAATCAGCAGGAGGTTTCCTTACCCATATTTAACCTGATGGCATGAGAGTTCTTTGAGGACTCCCAGGCCAACTCCCTACTGACTGTATCCCACTGTGCCACCATCTCTGCTGTGTCAGTCTTGCCGGTGAGACAGGACATGTCCAGGGATGGTGATGGTGGTGTCTGGGACATAGTCATACTCATAGAATCATACCACACAGATAATGTCAAGCTGTTGCTTGACTAGTCTGTGAGACAGCTCTTCTAATTTTGGGACTAGCATCCAGACATTAGAGAGAAGGACTTTGCAGGGTCGACATTGTTTCTGCCATTGTCTTTTCCAGTGCCTGATGATTCCATCCGGTTTCAGTTCTTTGAGACTTTGTAGTGATTGGTACAACAGAATGACTTGCTAGGCCATTTCAGAGGGCTACTGGAGTCACATGCAGGCCAGACCAGGTGAGGATAGCAGATTTCCTTCCCTGAGGGACATTAGTGAACGATACGTTTTTCCGACAATTACCAATGGTCTCATAATCATCAGTAGATTCTTAATTCCAGATTTTTTTTCTGAATTCATGGAGAATTAAGTTCAGGGGGGCAGGAAGAGGCTGAGATGTTGGGTGTGTCAGTGCTCTTTGTGGATTTTGGGAGAAGGTAGAAGCAGGCTGACATAAAACAAAGAACTGTGGATGCTGGATATCCAAAACAGAAGCAGAAATTGATGGCAAAACTCTTCAGGTCTGACAGCATCAGTGGAAAGGAAGTAGAGTTAAAGTTTTGAGTCTGGTAACTCTTCATCAGAAACGCATTGCGTGAGCTTGGGTAACAATGAGATGGGAAGATGTGGAGGGAAGATGTCTGGAGGGGATGAGGTCAGTGACTGTCCTGGAAACAACAACTTGATGTTTAGTTATGCATCACAGTCGAGGTGGAGATAGCATGAACTGTCTGTGACTTGTCACTCAGCGTCTACAAGCTAGAGGTCAGCTCAACAGATGACAACAGCAACAGTTTTGTCTACAGGTTTGATAATAGTCAGGCATAGACCTGACAGAACAGAGTGCAGGAATTCCAGAGAGAAACAGGTTAGAGTGGGTAAGGGGGCAGAAAAATGAAGGTAGTTGACCATTCTTAAAGAAGAGATCAAGGGCAGTTAAGAGGCCAGCAGGAGGGGGTCCAAGTGGAGACTCAGTATTAGAGATGGGTGAAAGGGTACATAGAGAAAAGAGAGAACTCCTGTCCAAAGGAGTAGGCACAGAGGTGAAAGTAACAGATCAATTCAGCGTCATGTTGTGCCCTAAATTTATTGAGATGGAGACATAAAGGGATAAAACTGAGTCCTTTACTGAGTATATAGATTGTTCAAAAGACAGTAAAAGGTCAGAAGGTATAGTGAATATACAACAAGAGATAGGATTAGAAAATAGGATGGAGTCAGAGGGAAGGGGAGGAAGGTGTTGGCATTTATGAGGCGCTGGAGCTTGCATTCCTAAACACTTGAAAGGAAGAGAACATTTGTGTTGTTAAGGAGTGAAATGAGACGAAGAATGAAATGGAATTCAGGGACCAGGAAGCTTTGAGATAGCACAAGTTGGTAGTGACGGAGCAAGAGGTTGATAGTGTATTCATAGCAGCACATGGCACTGAGTGTTGATCTCAGGATATAGTGAGAAAAGCTGTATGAGGTTCACTGCATGGCTCTGAGATACCTGTGATCCTTACTGGATTCAAAACTTGAAGGATCGAATTTCAGCTGGAATCCACACGGGATAAGTCGGAGCCGAACACAGTAATTGATTAAGGAGATTAAGTGAATTTTGGTAAACATCTTATCAAGAGGGAAATAGAAAGCAATTGAGGTGAACAGCTGAAAAATTCAAATGGAAATTCTATCAGAGAGAAGAAGAGAACTATTTCAAGGCGGACATAACTGGAAGAGAAGAAGCAGGAAATTAAACACTCAAATAAATGGAAATTATTGCAGATGCTGGAGATCTAAAATAAAAATACAGAAAATGTTGGAGAAGCTCAGCAGTTCTCGCAGCATCCATGGAGAGAGAAGCAGAGTTGACATTTTGAGTTCAATGACTCTTCTTTGAAATTCCAGTGAAGTCCAATGCAAGCTTGTGGAATAGCACCTCATTTTCTGTTTAGGCATTTTACAGTCTTCAGGACTTAACACTGAGTTCAAAAACTTGAGACCATGAATACTGTCCACCATTTTGATTACAGCCACTCAGTATCTTGTTTGAGTTGGTTTATTCTCAGCAGAGCTGATCTTTCTTCTGTTAACACCTACAACTAATATGTATTCCACATGTATATTTCCCTGCTCCTATTAGCACTGTCTTTGCCTTTTGTTCTGGCGATTCTTACTATTTGTTCCACTTGCTTCTCCCTCCCACCCTTCGTCAAAGCATTAAACCATCATTTTCCAGGTGCCAATAGTTCTGAGGCAGTCACAGTGGAGTTGAAACTTTAACTCTGCTTCTCCCTCTACACATGCTGCCAGACCTGCTGAGTTTTGCCGGCACTTTGTTTTTATTTCAGGCCTTCAGAAACCGCAAATTTTTTTTCTAAATTCTAATGGAATAATATAGCAAGACTGAAATTAAATATTTTATGTAATTGTTATGAAATGCTTACCGTGGAAATTTGGCTGAGTCAGCAAGTACAGGGTCATCAGATGAACTAATTTGGAACTTCACAAAGGATCCATTGCTGACTGGTAAGAGTTGAAGGTTGTTAAGGGAACTGTATTGCTCATCACTTAGAACATACTCCAGAAGCATTAATTTTTGTTCATATGGAATACTGTACAAATCACAATGCTGAAGTATGTTTCTTAAAGATGTTGGAGTGACCACATTTAAGTAACTTTTATTTTCTAAAGTGAATAATATGGCTTTAAACACATGGCTTGGGACTCGAACCAAAGGTTGAGCCTCTTTTATCAAAATATTCTCTATCGCCTGTCTTATGTCACATCGATCATAGCACTCTAAAAAGATAGCTTTGTCAGCTCTTATCCACTTTTCCTCACAGGCAGCCAAACATAGAACATTAAGTCCAAGCAAACGTTTGATAGTTTCCTTAGTTATCTTAACCCAACGTTCTTTATGATTCATTTTTTCATAGTCTGGCCATAAACGATATACTGATGAGGGTTTTAGCACTGAGGTTTCAGCCAGTGTAATAGCATCAAGGATAAGTTGACAGTATGCACATGGAAGGATTTTCTCTATCAGTAGCTCATTCCACTTGGCTGCTTCATCATTTCTTTGGTCTGATTCAATCCACTTGATATGTCTTCGGTTATCTGAAAGTCCAAAGAAGGCATTCACATGAACAGGTAAACCAGTCTTGTTGGCCTCATTATTTGGGAGTGGTAGAAAGAAACTAAGACGTCCTTCAAAGTCTGTTCTTGTTTCAGCCTCTGTGGTTTCACCTTTAGTCAATGGAAATGCCAATCCAACATACGGAGTATAACTTAACTTCTCAGCCAAATCATCTAAGTTAGCCCATACACCCGTGTTGCCTGTGCAATTTGTTATTAACCAGTAATTGTGATGTTCTTCTGTTGCAATGCGATGTGAAATAGCTTTGATGCAGGTAGAAGATTTAACACCGGAGATTTCTTTCTGCCTTTCAACATTGAGGTTATTGTTAAAAGATGGGATATACTCAGGCTGCAAACCAGTTACTTCTAAAAGGACCTTTACATTTCCACTGGTGTCAATGTGCTTAATACAGACTGAAGTAACATTTCTGAGAAACAAGAGACTCATATCTTCATCTGCTTGGAAGGAGTCAAATAGATCAAAGATCTTTGTTTTGTCATACAAGTTGTCTAATATTTCTGAAGGTTCGGTTCTCAAAGGAAACCTAAATAAAGTTCCCTTGAAATAATGTTCTTTTAATGCATTAGTCCATGTTATGGTCCCAGTCGCTTCCATGGCATATCTGAATGGTCTGAACTGATCTCTGGAGTGTTCAAGAGCTTTCCTGTCCTCTGGGTCATCAAGAGACCATATATACCCAGCTTCCCGCTCTCCAAACAGCTTTTCTTGTGGGTCAAATATACCAATATATTTTCCACTGAATATACTTGGCAAATCTACAGGAAAATTAAAGTTTAAAAATCATTGCAGGAGATCACAATGCTACCTGTATAAGCTGACCAATCAGACTTCAGCTGACAAGCTTCAAATATCAATACCAGACAGATTTTAGCTTTGATTGACTTTTTATGAAATATTTGGTCATCTTGACCACATGTTGACAAAAAACAGTATGTTAATATTTTGGTAACTTTGTGTTATTTTGTGATGCTGCTGGTCTCTGCAGCAAAAGTGGCTGTAATTTTCACAATTTCTTTTTCATGCTGATATATACATCTAAAATACATATGGCCCAGTATATATGGACTTCCAGAAGGCATGTAATAAGGTGAAGCATTAAAAGAACAAAGAACAATAGAGCACAGGAACAGGCCCTTCGGCCCTCCAAGCCTGCACCGACACATTTTTCCCTTCAACATTAAAACTGTCTTCACTTACAGGATCCATATCCCTCTGTTCCCTTCCTATTCATGTATTCGTCCAGGTGCTTCTTGAATGCTGCTATCATGTCTGCTAAGGTTAATACACAGGTAAGATCACATGGGGTTGGGGCAATTTATTGGCTTGGATAGAGGATTGGCAAAGCAATAGAAAGCGGAGAGTTGGAATCAATGGGTCTTTTCTTGGTTAGCAAGATATAACTAGCAGGGTGTCACAGAGTTCATTCCTTGGGCCCCAACTATTTACAAGCTACATTAATGACTTAGGTGCTAGGATAGACAGTACTATTGACAAATTTACAAATGACACTAAAATATATGGGAAAGTCAGTTGTAATGAAGAAATAGGAAATTTACAAATGGATATGAATAGGTTAGGTGAATAGGCCAAAATTTGGCAGACCAAGTTTAACATGGATAAGTATGAGGGTATCCATTTTGGTCAGAGGAATAGAAAGGCAACTTATTATCTAAATGGAAAGAAACTTCAGAGTGCTTCAGTGCAGAGGGACCTGGATGTCTTGGTGCATAAATTGCACAAAACTAGTATGCAGGTGCAGCAGGTAATAGGGAAGGCAAAAGGAATTTTGGCAATGATTGTGAAAGAGATAGATTATAAATATAGGGAAGTATACTGCAACTGTACAAGGCATTAGTGAGATCCCACCTGGAATATTTTGTACAAGTCTGATTTCCTTACTTGAGGCAAGACATTGTTGCATTCAAGGCAATTCAAAGGAAGTTCACTTGGTTGATTCCAAAGATGAGGGGTTTGTCTTCTGAAGAGAGATTGAACGGTGTAGGCCTATACTCACCGGAAATTAGAACAATGAGAGGAGATCTAATTGATTGATTGATTTATTGTCACGTGTACTGAAATACAGTGAAAAGCTTTGTTTACAAGTGGTACCGGCAGATCACAGCAAGCAAAGAATATACAGATCAAAAAGACTTAGAGGCATACAGGTTACTTTGCAGGTTACATTATTTGAGGCTAGAGTTCATTCAACAGTCTGATAACGGCCAGAAAGAAGCTGTTCCTGAATCTGCTCGTGCGTGTGTTCAGGCGTGTATATGGAAGAGGTTGTAGGAGGTCATTACCAGGGCGAGATGGATCTTTGATGATGTTGGCCGCGTAAATAGCCATGTAAATAGAGTCCAAGGGTGGAAGGTTGGCTTCTGTGATGGTCTGGGCTGTGCGCACCACCTTCTGTAGTTTCTTATGGTCCTGAGCAGAGCAATTGCTTAACCAGGCCGTTATTCACCTGGACAGAATTCTTTCAATACTGCATCTGTAGGAGTTGGAGAGGGATCTTATGGACATGCCAAATTTCCTCAGCCGCCTGAGGAAGAAGAGGCATTGTTGTGCCTTCTTGACTGTTGCATATAGACTGAGGTCTATAGGATGCTGAAGGGGATTGACAAAGTAGACAGAGAGAGGATGTTTCCTCTGTGTGCCAATTTGGAGTAAGAGGTCCTAGTTTAAGGATAACGAGTAACAGGTTTAAAACAGAGGTGAGGAAACATAAATTCTCTCAAAGGGTTGTGAATCTATTGAAGTTACTTTCTGAGAGTGCAGTAGATGCTAGGACATTGAGTAAACTTAAGGAGGAGGTAGACAGATTTTAAGTTAGTAATGGGCTGAAAGTTATGGAGAGCAGGAAGGAAAGTGAAGTTGAAGCTGAGATGAGATCAGCCATGATATTGAATGGTGGAGCAGGCTCAAGGGGCTGAATTGCTGTCTCTTGCTCCTGGTTCTTATATATTCATATATATTAAGGTAATACTTATAATTGGCTAACTTACTTCGAGTAAAACATAAAATGGCATTTTCCAGTTGTACTATTTAATACTCTTTTGTTTACTAAAAGTCATTCTTATACCTGTAATGTGATAAACAGTATTGAATCCAAGGCCAAACTGGCCAACTTTGCTGGGATCATTACGCTTTTTACTGATTCCTGTAGTTTGTATACTATGCCAATCCTCTTCTGAGAATACAGAATCGTTATAAACTATGAGAGCTGGGCCTAAGGGTTAAAAGTAGAAAATAGTGACTGCACAGTTCCTGGCAATGTTTACAAAACAGTAACTTAAAATAGTGAAATGAAAAGGAACTTGAATAGATTTTTGTTTAAAATTTCACAGGTTGTGAGAATTATAAGTAACACTAACATTCTGTGCCCATCCTCAATTACCCTTGAGAAGATGATGACAAGTCGCCTTCTTGAACCACAGTAGTCCAATGTTTTGAGAAAGTACTTTGCCAAAACAAACTCTGGAACATTTAATTTAACAAGTTCTAAAAGTCCCAGTGTATTAAAAGCCTCATTTCATTAATACTTATGTTGATTTTATCATCAAGTTGCAGTGATACTCAATCAGCTGAAACAGGGAGGGTAAGAAACCTGCGGTGTTATTGGGTTGGACTTACACTTGTAGTGCGCTGCCAGGGGAGGTGGTAGAAGCAGCTGCAATAGCAATGTTTAAGGGACATTTAGACAGATACATAAACAGGCTGGGAACAGAGGAATACAGACCACACACAAGCAGATGGGATTAGTTTAGAATGGCATCATGGTCGACACAGACATGTTGGGCTGAAGGGACTGTTCCTGTGCTGTATTGTTACATGTTCTCTCACTAGCTTATCCTGTAAAGTACCCACGAGAGTGACTGAATCAACTGGAAGGGCCTTTCTTCTTCCACATTGCACAGGTTTCTGACAGGCATCAGGCAGGTCTGACCAGGGCATCTCCTGACATAAAGAATGCATCCATTAATTTTGCAGGCTTAGAACAAACAAGTGAGCGTCAAAGCACATGGGTACCTTTGCTATTGCTGGGATATTTTACACACACCTGCACCAATCCCTTCCAGTGGTCACAGACTGCACAGTGAGCGAATGAAATTCCGAGACAACAAGGTGCAGAGCTGGATGAACACAGCAGGCCAAGCAGCATCATAGGAGCAGGAGGGCTG
>NC_063368.1:20969444-20996772 GCF_021869965.1 Rhincodon typus
GCTGCTTGGCCTGCTGTGTTCATCCAGCTCTGCACCTTCTTGTCTCGGATTTTCCAGCATCTGCAGTTCCTACTATCTCCGAATGAAATTCTGTTCTTTTGATGAATATTATCAGCTTTTCAGATGGTCCCTTAAAGGGAATGTGGGTACAATCCATGGCATCTTGAACATACAGAATACCACCATGGCTGTGAATGCCATTGCCATGTCTTCTGGATTGTTCTCATCTGCCCAGCATCTCATGGCATCTGCAGCCATCTAATTCAGTGCATTTGTTACTCCTTGTGAGTTGCTATTTGAAACATGCCACAAATGTAACCTGCAGACTCTTGGAATCAGAGTAACAATCACAGAATCTCTAGCGTGTGGAAGGAGGCCATTCAGCCCATTGAGTCCAAATCAACACTCCGAAGAGCATCCCACTCAGACTCATCCCCCAACCCTCTCCCCATAACCCTGCATAACATGGCTAACCCACCGAGCTTGCACATCCCTGGAAACTGTGGGCAATTTAGCATGACCAATCTACATAACCTGCACATCTTTGTGGGAGGAAACCAGAGCATGCAGACGAAACCCACCCAGACACAGGGAGAATGTCTGCCTGTGTGGAGTTTGCACAGTCACCTGAGGATGGAATTGAAGCCGGGTTCCTGGCCCTGTGAGGCAACAATGCTAACCACTGAACCAGCATGTCACCCAGCTGCAGTGGGCCTCAAAATCACTGGCACTGGGTTGCCAATTAAGCCCCATGGACTCACATCATCCAGCATTAGGGTGCGGAGTTCTGTGATTGTATCCTATGAGCAGGTATGTCCCAACAAGGAAATGAAACCAGATGAAATGATTGAATGGGGGATATGCCGGGCTATGAGGTTGCAGATTGTATTGGAGTACAATTCTGTTGCTGTTGCCGGCCCACGTGCCTCATGGATGCCCAGTCTTGAGTTGCCAGATCTATTCAAAGTCTGTCCCGTTTAGCATGGTGATAGTGCCACACAACAAAATGGAGGGTATTCTTAATTTGAAGGTGGGACTTTGTCTCCACAAGGAGACAGGCTGAGAGATTGGTAAGGATGAGGTCAGATATGTTTTTCCCTCTTGTTTCTTCCCTCACCACCTGCTGCAGACCCAGTCTAGCAGCTAGGCCCTTCAGGACCTGACCAGCTCGATCAGTAAAGCTGTTGTCAAGCCACTAGCAAAACTGAAATCATGGGAATTGGGGGCAAACTCTCTGATAGTTGGAGTCACACCTGGCACAAAGGAAGACAGTCGTGATTATTGGAGGTCAGCCACCTCAGCTCCAGGATATCCCCTCAAGAGTTTCTCAGGGTAGTGTCCTCAGCCCAACCATCTTCAGCTGCTTCATCAATGACCTTCTCTTCATCATAAGGTCAGAAGTAGGGATGTTCACCGATGATTACACAATTGTTCAGCATTATTTCATTTGTTCAGCATTTTTCACAATTCTTCAGATACCAAAGCAGTCCATGTTTAAATGCAACAACATCTGGGCAATATCCAGGTCTGGGCTGACAGATGGCAAATAACAATCATGCCACACAAATGGCTGGCAAGGACAATTTCCAATTAGAGACAATCTAACCATCACCCCTTGACATTCAATTGTATTACCGGCACTAAATCCCCCACTATCAACATCCTGGGGGTTACCATTGACCTGAACCCCAATTGGACTCATATAAATACAGTCGTTACAAGAGCGGGTCAGAGGTTAGAAATACTGTGACGAGTAACTCACTTCCTGACACCCCAAAATTTGTCCATCATCTTTAAGGAACAAAAACAAAGTTGCTGGAAAAGCTCAGCAGGTCTGGCAGCATCTGTGAAGGAAAGAACAGAGTTAATGTTTCGGGTCTTTGTTTTTGTTCCTGATTTACAGCATCCACAGTTCTATCGGTTTTCATCATCTTTAAGGCACAAGTCAGGAATGTGATGGAATACTCGCTACTTGGCTGGATAGGTGAAGCTCCAACAACACTCCAGTTCTGTCTACCAGGTGACTTACTCATAATTTAAATGTTATGCATCGGAAATTAAGACAATCTTCCTGATTTGGCAAAACTGAAATGAGTTTCTTGCCTCCTCATAACTTGCTCTTTGAAAGCTGGAAGCTTGTGGGGAGGTGACGGCCTAGTGAAGTTATCGCTGGACTGTTAATCCAGAGGCCCAGTTAATGTTGAAGCCGGACACCATCCAATACAAAGTAGACCATTTGATTGGCATCACATGCACAAGCATCCATTCCCTCCAACACTGATGCTCAGTAGCAGCAGATGCACTGCTAAAATTCACCAAGACTCCTTAGACAGCACCTTCCAAACCCACAACCACTTCCATCTAGAAGAACAAGGGCAGCAGACACAAGAGAAAACCACTCCCTGCAAGTTCCCCTTAAAGCCACTTACCACCCTCACTTGGAACTATGTAACTATTCTCCTTCAGCATTGCTAAAAATCCTGGGATTCTCTCCCTACTTACAGTGCATGGACTGCAAGAGGGTAGCTTACCACCACCTTCTCAAGGGCAACTAGGGAAAGACAGTAAATGGTGGCCAGCCCACATCCTACAATAGAGTAAAACAAAAATGCCAGCTTAGCCCTGTAAACTCTTGTGTTAGCTGGGGGTCTGTATTAGCTGTTTTTCTGCTGACTGGTCTCCCATCCTTGTGCTGCCTCCTGTTGTTACTTTTGGGCTGCATGCATTTTTGGTGTGCAGCATGACATTCATCAGCATCACACATGCCCTTCGATCATCACGGATGAACGAGTACAAATTGAATGATTCCTTTGATGCCACAAACTCTCACTTTCTTCTTTTTTATTCATTCACGAGAGTGTTGTTAGCTAGGCCAATTTATTGCTCATCTCTAATTGCCCAGAGGGCACCTAAAAGTTAACTACATTGCTGTTGGTCTGGAGCCACATGTAGGCCAGACCACATAAGGATGGCAGCATTTTTTCCTTAAAGGATATTAGTGAACCAGATTGGTATTTCCTGACAATCAACAATGATTTTATGGTCATCAGTGGACCCTTATTTACAGAATTTTATTGAAATCAAATTCCACCATCTGCCATGGTGGGATCCGAACCCTGGTCCCCAGAACATTACCTGGGTCACGGGATTAACTGTCCAGCGATGATACCACTAGGCTATCACCTCCCCATAAGTTTTCAGTTTTCAAAAGGCGAGTTATGAAGGGAAAGGACTCATCAGAACAAATACAAGAATTGCACAATTTCAAACAATCACAGTTCATACCACAGGAGAACAGGGTACTGATTGATTTATAAATGGATTATAATTGGCTGAGACATTGATGTGGAGAAAGTAATGAACTATAGGCTCTCCAAATTCCTGGTTAATTCAAAAAGGTCATTAGACTTGAAAGTGAGCTTTTAAGTTCATAAAAATAAAGAGCCTGTCACTAACTGACAAGCATCCCAATTCCTTACCCTCCCATCGCTGACTCAACTGAATACAGTTTTCCCTGACAAGCGATGTCCCACACAATGTTTTATCTCCACCGTCCATCAAGCTAAACAAAATTCTGCCCATTCTTACTTTGCCTTTCGGATTATCAACTTTTTACCTCTAGCAACATTGATGCTTTTTCTCTTATTAAGAACCACAGATCACGAGAAAGGTCTCAAGTAACTGAATATCTGAGACTAGAAAGGGGAGGCAATGACCTTATGGCATTATTGCTGGACTGTTAATCCTGGCACCTAGGTAATGCTCGGAGGACCTGGGTTCAAATACCACTATCTACCAATTTGAATTCACTAAAATAAAATCTGGAGTTAAGAGTCGAAAGAATGACCATGAATCCATTGATGATTGTTGGGAAAAACCCATCTGGTTCATTAATTAGGCATGGGCAATAAATGCTGGCCTAACCAGCAATGCCTTTCACATCAATGAATAATTTTTAAAAAATTCATGTAACAAAGTTAGCACACCATTGAAAAGGAAGGGTGCAGTGGGATGGAAATAAATAAACTACTAATTTTCTTACTTATATTGACAAATTTCGATAAGTCGCCATCACATCCACATTATTAGATAGGACTTTCATTTAATCAATATTTGTTTGGAATTCATCAATTATCATGAGTAAAAATAAAACTGAACTTCTAAATCCACTTATAATCCTTGTTGCATTTTATCAGTTTTACATCCTGAACAGACACACCTTGAAACTTTTTAAGATCCTTCATAAACACAGATGATGTCCCATATGTTCGTTCATCAAATATAAACACCACCTCCTTCGCCTCAGCATCATCTGCATTTTGAATAAGTTCCTATAGAAAAAGAAAGACCATCAATTACGTAATGCATGACATCTGTTTTGTGGGAGGTGTGAAGTATTAGGCTTAAAAAGGGAATCTTCAAACCAGACCTTTAATGGTTAATCATTAAGGGTTAATTGCTTATTGCAGTGAGCAATTGAAACAAAGTGGAAAAATACAAGAAAATAGGCCTCATGTATATTTTAAAAAGTGCCTTCTTTAGCTGGGAGGTAACTGCATAACCTTGATTGTCTGTGGGAACCATTCTTTTATGTAATTAACACAGATTGAGAAGGAACTGCTGTTGAAGAAGACTTGATCAGTTACTGCAGTGCAAACAGTTGATAATACACACTGCTGCCACACTGTGTGTGTGGGAAAAGGTGTTAATATTGAAGGTTATGAATGGAGTGTCAGTCAGCCAGGTTGCTTTGTCCTGGTGGTGCTGAGCTTCTTGAGTGTTGTTGGAGCTGCACCCATCCAGGCAAGAAGGGAGTATTGAATCACACCCCTAATTTGTGCTTTGTAAATGGGGAAACAGGCACTGAGGAGTCAGGAGGTGAATTACTCACTGGAATTCCCAGCCTCTGACCTCCTCTTGTAGCCACAGAATATTGTTAGTCCCATTCAGTTTCTAGTCTTTGCTAAATGTATGGTTCAGAATAATGTCAAAGACACAGGTTTGATTCTCATGCCAACTTATATGGACTTGAGCGTTGCCTCCTTGCCGTGGCCCCAAGATTAGAAAGTAATGGCAAACAGCCAAGAAAACAATTCCGAGTGAAGTGTTTGAGGACTCTGGATCTTTATTCCATGGAGTTCAGAAGAATGGTTAATCTGTGGACCTCATTGCCAGAGAGGGCAGTGGAGGCTAAGTCATTGAGTCTATTTGAGACAGAGATAGATAGGTTCTTGATTACTAAGGGAATCAAAGGTTACGGGAAGAAGGCAGGAGAACGGGTTTGAGAAACATATCAGCCATGATTGAATGGCGGAACAGTCTTGATGGGCTGAATGGCTTAATGTTTCATGCTGATAACTTTTTAAATGTTACCTTAGGTTTGTTCTCCACAGATGCTGCCTGACCTTCTCATTCCAGAATATTCTTCATGCTCTCCAGCATATTCTGTTTTGATTTCAGAATACCAGCATCTGCAGTATCTTGATTTTATAACTTCATAGATTTCAGTTTGAAAATCCATGGTCCATAGTGTGAAGCAATTTATGAATTTTAGAACTAAGTCAGTATGGTGTTATTCATTAAAATGTTTGGCAAGTAGAGAATTTTTAAAGGGTGTTTTGTGTCAGTTATGGCCCTTGTGGAGGTTGAGTTCTCATAATTGGATTTTTAATTTATTTGTTCTTGATGAGTGAAATCTTCTGAACTTTATTGTCACAGTGTCTTTGGGGTTTATACTCATGACCTTGAGGCTAATAACCCTTCTGCATCTTCTATATTTGGATCAGATGCATTTACCAGCTGCTGTTCTCTTCTGGTTTAAGTGCTGTGCACAGATTATGGTTTTGCATAATCTATTTCCAGCTCAGCTGAGAATTTAAATTCTGAGAATTATGAATGATCATTCTGTCTTGAATCTATATTGTCATACATTGCTGTGTCTATTTTCTGGATTTCTCCACTGAAAACTATTGAGAGAAGAGTGACCACAGGAGTACAGAATCAAAGGTGAAGGACCACAGGGTAATTCAGAATGGGAAATTAAGAGAACAACGGAAAACTAATAATGGTACTAGAGGATAAGAACTTAATAAATAACTGAAAGGAAATGGCATTGGAGGTGAAGGAAGTTGCATTGGATCTACTGGTTCATTTCTTCCTGTCTCCATCCTCCCCTTCGAATTCTGCTGAGTAAGCACGTTTTAAATAATTAACTATATAAGACTTCAGAATTATACACATTTAAAATACTAAACAAATGATTAAAAATTGAATTAAGAAATCAAACTCTTCACCGTCACTTTTGGCTTTTAGTAAGGTTCTAATGAAGCACAATGCCTTGTTTTCCACAAAGGCACTTGATAGCCTTGAGGTCTCAAAATTGAATATCATAACTTAGGAAACTGGCTGCTTTATGTCTGTTCTCCATTTTTCTTCCATTCTCTCCCCATCCTCCCTCGCCCTCTCCCAGCCTTGTCTTGTTTACTTTACTTTGAGTAGAGAAGATCCATTTTCTCTTTTCACACCTTAACTTACACCATTTTGCATTATTTTTATCTTTCACCACCATTAACAACCCCTTTGTGTTTTGCACTAAGCCTCTGCTTCTGTCAAAAGTATTTTTAAAAAATTTCCAAAACCTTTTAGTTCTGAAGAACTCAACACATTAACTCTGTTTCTGTCTCCACAGATGCTGCCAGACCTGTTGAGTTTCTCCAGCATTCTCTCTGTTTGATTCACTGTCATCCTTCTGATTGGGACTTTATAAAATTAATTTCCAAGATGTGTGTCTATCACTAGGCCAGCGCTGTTGCCCATTTCTAAACGCTTTGGAGAAGGTAATGGTGCTAACCGGCCATGATCATATTGGATGGCTGAGTAGGCACAAAATGCCAAACAGCCTACTCCTGCTCCTATTTTCTATGTTTCTATCCATTTAAGAATTAAATTTGTTTCTGTTAATTAACAGATACCATGATTTTGAATATGATCACCATCCAGCGTAAGTTTATGCAAACAGATAGCAAACGGATAACAGCAAGGTAGTCAAGAAGGGCCAGGCAAAGTACAGCAGGAGTCCCCAGAACATGTTTATTTTTTTCCCAATCAGTATTCAGCTCCAATTTCTGAAAAGTGGTGGTAAATGTTTGATTGTAGCCAGAGTCAAATCCAAGGGACTTTGGCTGAGATTTTATATATTCACCTCTTCCCAGTTATGAGCAGGTGGGCAGCATAGCAGGAATGTAAAATCAGGTAGACTGGCGGGAGGGAGATCATGCCTGTTATCTATGTGTATCTACTGGTATTTTGCCAGTGGTGAGGATGGCTTCAGATGATCCATTAGCCCTTGGGCAAAGTAATGGTATTCCACCTGATGGCAGGTTTTGCTTGTTCCATGAGGCAGGCTAGGGGTAACAGAAGCCCTCCCTATCTCAAAATTTACACCCCAATTTACACTTCCCACCCTCTCAATTGCAGCCTTCACCTTCTCATGGGGTCCTGTCTGACTAGCACTGACAAACTACCCACTTACTTCTGTGTCCAGATCGAGTGATGATCCTCAAGGGGAGAGTTGACTGTATTCCCACAAGTGGTCACAGTTCCTATTGTTACTGCTGGGAGTAGAGCTACTAGGCTTATGACTGGCTGGCAGCACATGGAGGTATGACATCTTTTGACATGGTGAAGGAAGTCTTGAGCTGAGCTAATGGACAGCCAGTTGGGTTAAATTCAGGTTAAAGCTTGATGGCCCCGAGGATTTGAGATTATCTATGAGTTTTCAAATTGGGGTCGGGGTGGTGAGCTACTGTGTCTTCAAGAAATTGTGGCCAACAGTTACCTCAGTTGTGAGTAGAGTTGAACAGCGAGTCCATAGCTCGGAAAACAGACTGGTGTTTCTATGGCCTCAACCATGAATCTAGAATGGTATGTTGCCTCCTCGGTGCCTGGCTTAAAGAGATTATTGAGTAGCTGCAGTAGCGAACAAACAGCCAACAGGTACAGTCCAAATTAATACCAATGTCATAGGGACAAAGAAGTACGAGGTCCAACCATAGATTTTAGGAAGTTAGGGAAGAAATTATAAAGCAAGACCCCAAATGTAGTAATATTTACATTACTCACAGTGCTAGCACGAGTGAATGCAGAAACATGAGGAGAGATCAAATGACTTCATGGCTGAGATGTGAGCTTTATATCAGTAGGACACTGGACCTCTTATAAATGGAACTTGGACCAGGCAAAACAGTACTGAAGATGCTGGAAATCTGAAACAAATAGAGAGAATGCTGGAGAAACTCAGCAGGTTTGGCAGCATTTGTGGAGAGACAAAGAGAGTTTACATTTCGAGACTGATATGATTCTTCTTCAGAACAACTTCTCCCAGTTCTGAAGTGTTACTCCTAGCCCCGGCAATCCCTTCTGGTCTCAATAAAATAGTAGTTTTTAGTTTTAGAATAAAAACATTTAAACAAACATGCTGGAGAAACTGCAGGACTGGCAGCATCTGAGAGGGGAGAGACAGAAAAAGTTAACAATTCAAGCTCAGTATGACTCTTCTTTGGAATGGTACCCGCACATTTATAGCAAGACTTTCTTTTTAATTTGTCCATGGAACTTGGACAACTCTGCTTAGGCAGCACTCAGTGCCCATTCCTTCCTTATTTTTGTATTCCAATCCTCATTCCAATAAAGGCAGCATGTCATTTACTTTTCTAATTGCTTTCTATACCCATAAGCTAACTTTCAATGCAAGTCTATCTGACCATCAACATAGAAATTTCAAGCCTTTTAATGATACTCTGTTTTTGTATTCTTACTTCTAAAGGAAATGACATGACACTTCTCCACTTCTCAGCTGACTTGTTGCCCACTTAGTTAACTTGTTTATAATTCTTTCAGCCTATGTCCTCCTCACAATTTATATTCCTATCTTGCATTGCATTATCAGCAAACTTCGATGCTTCTTTGTCTCAGCGATCTACATAGATTGGAAATAACCAAAGTTCCAGCATCAATCCTTGTGGGTCTCCGTTACTTACAGCCTATCAACTTGAAAATGAACTATTTATCCCAACTCATTGCTTCCTTTGCAATAGCCAACCCTCTATCCATGCTAATATATTACATCTGATTCCGTAAGCCCTTATCACGCATATTAACCTTTGTGTGGCACTTTCTTGCAAAAATTTTGGAAATCTAGATGTACTACATTCAATGATTTCTCTTTACTTGCCCTACTAGTTATATCCTCAAAACGTTCTAATAAATTTGTCAAATACATTTCTCTTTTAGAAACCCATTTTGATTTTGGTCATATTCAGATTTTATAAGTGCATTCTTTTCCCAATGATTGATAACATTTGAAAGTCCTGCCTTCTCTTCACACCTGCCCTCCTTTCTTGGGTAATAGTGCTAAATTTACTAATCTCCAATCTGCTAGGACCTTTCTAGAATCTGGGAACTTTTAGGTAAGAAGGACCCATTGGGAGAAAGGTCAAAAATAAGAGGACACTGATTTAAGGTGATTGGCAAAATCTTTTCAACAACAAGCGGTCAGGATCTGGGTTGCACTGTTTGACAGTGTGGTGGAAAGAGAAGTGGATAATGTCTTGTTAATTTTAGGGGTTTGTGCTCACAGTTACCTGATTCAGGCAGTTGATGAGCTGTAAGTAATTTTCAGATTTTATTGAGTTTGTTAAGAAGCAGCAGTTTAGATATGATCCATTACTCAATTAGATAAAGAAAATATTGGGGATGGTGCTCTGATACCAGAGGGCAAACAGGCTGTTGGCATGGAATGCTTTGGTCTTGTACAAGTGACGGGGGCAACATCCTGCTTTCTAGCCGAGGAGTCAGTGAGCCCTTCCCTTGGTCTTGCTTTTCCTCTTCTGGTCCATCTTTCACCTGCCTGATGGGGACTGCTTGAAGAAGGCTGTTGTGTGAAGATCACCTGATGAGAACTGCTGTCCACCAGGTCTGCTTGATGAGATCTACCCAGAAAAGAACGCCCCCCTTCTCTGGCCAAGGGACAGCCACTCATGACATCGGATGATTGTTGTTCTCTTGCCTGCCTTCATCTGAGGCTTAGTTTTCATTCCTTTCATTTCAAAAACAATGCACTGATATTAGGGTGCACTTGGCACCGGATAAACTGTTAGCATCAGTTTAGTGGGTATTGCGACCTTCATGTTTTTTGTAATTCTTCCCTTTGTTTTCATATGCTACAATTTTGGAAAGTTAATTACTGCTGTAATCATTGGTAAATGAAATCTCATATATCAGATTAAATACTAGGAAAATTCAGTTGTTAAGGGACCCCAATATTAACAATCTAAAGAGAAAACATTTGCAGGGCTCAGTGAAAAGACAGAAATGGCATCAGTTAAGTAGCCCTTACAGAGAGGCAACACACACATACAGTCAAATATAGTTCAGTCAAGGAGCCATCTTCTTTGTTGTAACTATTTTACGATTCTATGCTGCTCCAGTTTTCAATTATTAAATTAATTACAATGAAACTAGATTAAAATTGAACAGAAATGATTTCAAGGAAATGATCCCAATTGAAAGATGACATTTTCCAAGGAGTTAATAATCCATTGTTCTGTTGTACAGGATTTACCTTCAGAATTTGGCCACCATCAGGATATCTACGCAGAATCTCTTTCAGGTAGTCAATAAATGGTGGAGTAGTTGCACCAAATTTCTTCCTACATAAATGGAAAAAATTGTGAATTTGTATTTAATTTCCAAGTTAAAATTGTCTTATTGCCACACCCAATTATTTTCTTTGCCAATGGATACCACTATGTTCCACAGTCTGTTCAGTCAAAAGCCAGACAAAATATGACACCATACCACCCTTGTAAACAAAATCACCTGAACATGATCAGACAATAGTTCATTAATTCAATTTTATAAAAAATAATTCATTATACCATACTTTGGACTCAAGATCATAAAGAGGAACTCCTAGACCAGCATGACTTCAAATGGACTAACCTCAACCTTGCTCATTTTCATTTGCTAAACCACCTTTCTTGAATCTGTTCAGTGTATGTTTGTGCATAAGAAAAATTGAAACAGGAAAGAAAACAGGTAGTGCCAAGAAAAATAGACGGTAATAAAACTAAAGAAAGGTCGACATTAGAAAGGACCAAGGCACATAAATTACTTGAAATTAAAATTTAAAACAGGAATTAGGAAGAATTTATTTATAAAAACAAATTTGTGGATTTATATGCAAGGCTGATTCTCTCGCTCCTTACATAGACCTCATTTTTCCAGAGTTGTTAATCATGCTCTGCTACCCATCCCTATGCCATGATAACATTTTTTGTCAACCAGTCACAGACCATAAGCATCATCTCAGAGACTGAACCCACAGCATAAGTATTACTAAGCAACATCCTCTAGCCTTCTGAACTAACCACTGTTCTGAGGGAGGATACATCAGAGGACATGTGCAGCAAGGCAATATGGGTAGAAGTCAAGAATAGGGAAGGTGAAATCACAATGTTGGGGGTATACTATAAGCCTCCCAACAACCAGCAGAAGATAGAAGAGAGAATACGTAGACAGATTTTGGAAAGATGTAAAAACAGCAAGGTTGTTGTGGTGGGTGATTTTAACTTCCCCTATATTGACTAGGACTCACTATGTGCTAGGGCCTTGGATGGGGCAGAATTTGTAATTCAGGAGGGATTCTTGACACAATATGTAAACAGTCCAACCAGGGAAGGGGTTCTACTGGACCTGGCTCTGGGAAATGAGCCCAGCCAGGTCAGCGAAGTTTCAGTGGGGGAGCATTTCTGGAGTAGTGACCATAATATTGTGACTTTTAAGATACCCATGAATAGACATAACAGCAGTCCTCGGGCAAAGGTGTTAAACTGGGGGAAGGTGACCTACAACGATATTAGGCAGGAACTGGAGAATTTTAATTGGAGGCGGCAGTTTGAGGGTAAATCCACATTGGACATGTGGGAGTAATTCAAATGGCAGTTGATACGAGTTCAGGAAAGGCACATTCCTGCGAGAATGAAGGATAGGTTGGCAAGTTATGTGAACTTTGGACGAACAAGGATGTCATGACCTTGGTCAGGAAAAAAAGAAAGGAAACTTATATAAGGCCCAGGAGGATGGGAACTGGTGAAGCCCTTGAATCATATAAGGAAAGTAGGAAAGAACTTAGACAAGGAATTAGAAGGGCTGAAATGGGTCATGAAAAGTCATTAGCAAACAGTATTAAGGAGAATCCCAAGGCTTTATATACATATATAAAAAGCAAGAACGTAGCCAGGGCAAGGGTTCACCCATTCAAAGACAAAGGATGGAATCTATGTGTGGAGCCAGAAGAGGCAGGTGAGGTCCTAAATGAATACTTTGTGTCACCAAAGAGAAGGAATTGGTGAAGGATGATCTCAGGAAAGGGAGTGTCAAGTTTCTAAGCCAAGTTGCTATTAAAAAGGAAGAAGTGTTACGCATCTTGAAGGTAGATGAGTCCCTAAGACCTGATGGGATCTATCCCAGAATATTGAGGGAGGCAAGAGAACTAGCATTGATAGACATCTTTGTATCCTCATTGGCCACAGGTGAGGTCCCAGAGGACTGGAGAATAGCCAATGTTGTCCCATTGTTTAAGATGGGTAGCAGGGATAATCCTGGAAGTTACAGACTTGTGAGTCTCACGTCGGTGGTAGGGAAATTACAGGAAAACATTCTCAGGGATAAGATCTATATACATTTAGAAGCAATTGGACTTATTAGCAATAGAAAGCATGGTTTTGTATGGGGGAGGTCATGCCTCACTAATTTGATCGAGTTTGTTAAGGAGGTGATGAAGATGATTGATGAGGAAAAAGCAATTCATGTTTACATGGACTTCATAAAGCCTTTGACAAAGTCCCTCATGGCAGACCAGTACAAAAGGTGCAGTCACATTGTATCGGGGTGAGCTGGCAAGACGGACTCAGAACTGGCTTAGTCATAGGAGACAGGGTAGTGCCTTCTCCTTATACCCCTTGATCCCCTTACCAATCAAGAACCTATCTATCTGTTTTAAATACACTCATTGACTTGGCCTCCACAGCCTTCTCCAGCACATGTGCAATCATCTGCAAACATTCCCAGCACATGTGCAATCATCTGCAAACATTCTCACTTCTCACTTTATGATGGAGGGATGGTCATTCATGAAGCAGCTGAAGCTGCTATGCACTTAGGACACTACCCTAAGGAACTCCCACAGTGATGTTCTCGGGCTGAGATGATTGAATTCCCACAATCAAAATCAACTTTCTTTGTGCTAGGTATGACTCCAACCCAGCAGAATTTTCCCTCTGATGTGCACTATCTCCAGTTTTACAAGGGCTTCTTGAGAGCCTGTTTAGTCAAATGCTGCTTTGATAACAAGGAAAATCACTTTCAGCTCACCTCTGGAGTTCAACACTTTTGTCCATGTTTGGACCAAAGTTGTATTTATCAAATCATTACTTGATAGTACTGTTAATGACCCATTCCAGTACCATGAAAAGTAGGTTAACGGGGTCATAATTGGTCAAGTTGGATTTGTCCTACTTATTGTTGATAGGAAATACCTGGGCAATTTACCACGTTGCCAGGTTGATGTCATTGCAGCTGTGGATTTTGGATTTGAAATCATCACATGCAGTAAAGGCCTGCAGATTATAGAATTTCAGTGCAGTGTTATGACCATAAGACATAGGTGCAGAAGCAGGCCATTCAGCGCATTGAGTCTACTCCTCTATTCAATGAGAACATTACTGTCCTCAATGTCCCTTTTCCCCACACCCTTGATTCTCTTACTATTAAAATAACTGTCTATTGCAGTCTTGAAAATATTTAATGACACAGCCTCTACAGCCCTCTGTGGTAAAATTCCACAAATTCACTACCCTTAGATAAGAAATTCCTCTTCATCCATGTCTTAAAAGAGCGCCCCTTTATTCTTAGATTATGCCCTCTGGTCCTAGACTCTCCCACAAGGGTAAACAAACTTTCCACATCTAGGATCACTGGGCCCAAAATGTTAACTCTGATATCTCTCCACAGATGCTGTGAGTTTGACCTGCAATTTCTGTCTTTGTCCTAAGAATCTTGTATGTTAAAACTGCCCAAATTATTTCAGCTGGGGAAGAGAGCAACCCCTGTGGATATAATTACATTCCAAACATCTAGACTGAATTTGGCCTAAAACATCCATGTTGCTCAAATCAACTACAATGCATTGAATTTTATTTAAAGTTAATCCTGAAACATTGTATTTTTAGGCTTTAACTTGGATAGTGTGAACAAGAGAGAGGAAGTTTCCTTAGAAAGTAATAACTGAAGATAATCATCTAAAGATTTTGAGCAGGAGGGAGCTAATTCTTCCAAGTAAGTTAAATTGAGGACCCTTCCTTAACTGACAATTAGCACTGGTTATCATCATACAAACATACAAATTAGGAGCGGAACTAGACCATTCAGTCCATTGAGACTGCTCCATCATTAGAAAGATCACAACTGATCTGATTATAGCCTCTGGTCCACGTTCCCACCTACCTCAATAAGCTTTGATGTCCTTGTTAGTCAAGAATCAACCGACCTCTACCTTAAAAATATTGGATAGCTCCATAAGATGGTAAGACATTAGAGCAGAAGAAGGCCATTCAGCTTGCTGCATCTGCTTCACAATTCAATGAGATCGTGGTTGATCTGATAACTTCAACTCCAATTTCCTGCCTTTTCCCTGTAACCGTTGATTCCCTTATTGATTAAAAATCTGTCTATCACAGCCTTGAATATATTTAATGACACAGTTTCGACAGCCCTCTGCAGTAAAGAATTCCACAGATTTACTACCTTCTGAGAGAGAAATTCTTCTTCATCTATGTCTAAAATGGGTGATTCTGAAATTATGCACTCTGGTCCTGGACTCTCCCACAAGGGGAAACAACCTCTCTGCATCTACCCTTTTGAGTCCCCTAAGAATCTTATACGGTTCAATAAAGTTGCCTCTCATTTGTCTAAACTCCAAGCAGTATGAACACAACTAACTCATCCCCTCCCCTTAAGACCCTCCTGCATATCCAGGATCAGCTAAGTGAACCTTCTCTGGATTGCCAATACCTGTAAATGTTTCCTTTAATAAAACGTCCAAAACTGCTCATAATATTCTAGCTGTGGTCTGATTAGTGCCATGTATAGTTTTATCAATACCTCCCTACTTTAATATTCCAATTCCTTTGAAATAAAGATGGACATTCCATTTGCCTTCCCTACAACCTGCTGAGCCCGTTTGCCTGTTTTTTGAGATTTATGCGCAAGGACTCCCAAATCCATCTGTGCTGTAACTTCCTGCATTCTTTCTGAATCGAAATAATATTCAGCTCCTGTATTCTTCCCGCTAAAGTGCATAACATCACATTTACCCACATTATATTCAATCAGCCAAGTTTTTAACCAGTCACAGAACATAGAACACAGAAGTGTACAGCACAGGAACGGGCCCTTCGGCCCACAATGTTATGCCGAACACAACGCCAAATGGAGCTAATCCCTTATGCCTACCCTTGGCCCATATCCCTCCATTCCTTGCATATTCCAGTGCTTATCTAAAAGTCTCTTAAATGCCCCTATTGCATCTACCTCCACCACAACCCTGGCAGTGTGTTTGAGACTCCAACCACTCTCCGTGTAAACAAAACTTGCCCCTCACATATCCTTTGAACTTTCCCCCCTCACCTTAAATGCTCTGAGTACTAGACATTTCAACTCTGAGAGAAAGATTCTGACCGTCAACCCTGTCCATGCATCTCATAATTTTGTAGACTTCTATCAAGTCTCCCCTCAGCCTCCGCTGCTCAAGAGAAAACAACCCAAGTTTTTCTAGCCTCTCCTTAATACCCTGTAATCCAGGCAGTATCCTGGGAAACCTCTTCTGCCTCCTCTCCAAAGCCTCCACATCCTCCCTGTAATGTGGCAACAGAATTGAACACAATACTCTAAATGTGGCCTAATCAAAGCCTTGTAACATCTGACTCTTGTAATCAACGCCCCGACCAATACAGGCAAGCATGCCATGCACCTTCTTTACCACCCCATCTACTTGCGTGGCCACTTTCAGGGAGCTACGGACTTGAACCCCAAGATCCTTCTGTATATCAAAGCTGTTCAGAGTCCTGCCATTAACTGTATACTTTCCCTTAACGTTAGATCTCCCAAAATGCAGCACCTCACACTTACCCGGATTAAACTCCATCTGCCATTTCTCCACCCATATGGAGTGGAGAACTGATCTATATCCCATTGCAACCTTTGATAACCTTCCACATCATCCACAACTCTACCGATCTTTGAGTCGTCTGCGAACTTATGAATCCACCCATCTCCACTTTCATCCAAGTTATTTATATATATAATCACAAACAGCAGAGGTCCCAGTACGGATGCCTGCGGAACACCGCTAGTCAAAGACGTCCAGCCTGAAAAACACCGATTGGCAATTGGCAAGCCAATTCTAAATCCACGTGGCCAAGTCACCGTGAATCCCACGCATCTTAATCTTTTTTGGATGAGCCTACCTTGAGGAACCTTGTCAAAAGCCTTACTAAAATCCATGTAAATAACATCCACTGCTCTACCCTCATCGATCACCTTCATCACCTCCTCAAAAAATTTAATCAAGTTAGTAAAACATGACCTGCCCTGCACATAGCCATGCTGACTATCCCTAATTAGGCCATGCTTTTCCAAATGCGTGTAAATCCTATCCCTAAGAATTCTCTCCAATAGCTTCTCAACCACTGATGTGAGACTCACTAGTCTATAGTTTCCTGGATATCCCTATTTCCCTTCTTGTATAGAGGAACAACATTAGCTACTTGCCAGTCTCCCTGGACCTTTCCAATGGCTAACAAGGATACAAAGATCTTGGTCAAGTCCCCAGCAATCTCCTCTCTTGCCTTTCTCAATAACCTGGGGTGGATACCATCGGGCCCTGCGAACTTATCCACCTTAAAGCTCTTCAAAAGATCCAATACCACTTCTTTCTGGATCCCAAACTGGCTTAGCATATTAACATGCTCCACACTAATCTTACAATCCTCCATATCCTTCTCCTGGGTGAATACCGATGCAAAGTACTCATTTAGGATCTTGCCCACATTCTCTGCGTCCAAGCACAAGTTCCCTCCTTTATCCTTTCGTGGTCCTACTTTCTCCCTAGCTATCATTCTGTTTTTAATGTATCTATATAATGCCGATTCTCTTTGACCTTAATTGCCAAGGTCATTTCATGACCCCTTCTTGCTCTCCTAAATCCCTGTTTGAGTACTTTCCTGCTTTCTTTATATTCCTCACGGGCCCTGTCCGATTCAATTGACCTGTATATATCCCTCCAAAGACTACTTGTGTCATTGTCACCACTTGGCTTCCAACCAATTTGTGTCATACTTGCCTTCCAACCTACCTGGAGTTCGAGCTTCAGACCCCATAAAACATCACAAAAGGAGGAAGTTACCCCTTTTAGGTTAAGTGCAGAGGAAGACCAATACAACCTGAATCAATAGAATACAATTTTTTTTATAGATGAGGGCATTTATGAATCCCTCCTTTGCCAAAATGATTCCCCTTTCAGCTCCAACTCTCTCCTTGGCACTGACTCACCTTTCAGCACACTTCTCTATCTTAATCATTATCAGGACTACTCCCAAATGGGAGTGATCCATAATTTCAGAGCCTGACATTTGTGAGGCCACTTTTGGAATACTGCATTCAATTCTGGTCTCCCTGCCATAGGAAACATGTTGTTAAAATTGAAAGGGTGCAGAAAAGACATTTTTTTATTCATTCACAGGATGAGGGCTGGCAGCATTTATTGCCCAGAGGGCAGCTAACAGCCAACAACATTGCTGCAGGTCTGGAGTCACACTTAGGCCAGACCAGGTAAAGATGGCGGTTTACTTCCCTAAAGGACATTAGTGAACCAGATGGGTTTTTTCAACAATCAGCAATGGTTTCACGGTCATCATTGGACTCTTATTTTCAGTTTTTTTTAATTGGATTCAAATTCCACCAGCTGCCATGGCAGGCTTTGAACCTGTGTCTCCAGAACATTATCTCAGTTCCTGGATTAACAGTCCAGTAATAATACCACTAGGCCATCGCCATCTCCGAGGCCAGATGTTGCGGGTTTGGAGGATTTGAGCTGGAGGGAGAGGCTAAATAGGCCGGAGCTATTTTCCCTGGAGTGTCGGAGGCTGAGGGGTGAACATATAGAGGTTTCTAAAATCATGAGGGGCATGGGTAAGGAGAATAGCCAAGATCTTTTCCCCAGAGTAAGGGAGTCCAAAGTAAAGGACATAGGTTTAACGTGAGAGGGGAAAGACTTAAAAGGGACCCAAGGGGCAACATTTTCACACAGAGGGTGGTGTATGTCAGAAGTGAACTGCCAGAGGAAGTGCAAAAGGATACAAATTACAATGTTTAAAAGGCATTTAGATAGGCACATGAATAAGAAGGGGTTAGAGGGATATTGGCCAAATGCTGGCAAATGGGCCTAGATTAATTTAGGATATCTAGTCGGCATGGATGAGTTGGACTGAACTGTTTCCATGCTGTACAACTCTATGACTCTATAAATTCTCCTTCAATAAACTCTCACTATTTGTTCTCTCTTAAGATTTGCCCTGCCCAGTAGTTCTGTGCCAGGAAACATCAAAGAGGAAACAACAATATAAATTGCTAGAGAAGCTCAGCAAGTCTGGCAGCATCTATGGAGAGAAAGTAAAGTTAATGTTTTGTCCAGTGACCCTTCTTCAGAATGTTCTAAAGAAAGTCACTGCGCCCAAAACATTAACTATGCTTTCTCTCCACAGATGCTGCCTGACCTGTTGAGTTTCTCCAGAAACTGCTGTTTTTGTTTCAGATTTCCAACATCCTCTGTTCTTTGCTTTATTTTAACATCAAAGATGACATGCATAAAAATATTAGGTGACACAGGAAGATTTCAACTGGATTATATCACAGTGATGTAAAGATATAGGGACTGTGTTAAGAACTTGGTAGCTCAACTTGGATCTTCAGATAATAATTTTGTGACAATGGAAAAATACTCTGGCTGAAGGAGATCCAAAATGGCCTATGTAGAAAACATTGGAACTTAGAGATGCTGAAATAAGAAAATGAAGCACTAGTTAAAAAGATAAGGCTACTAGCAGCATGAATGAGCAATGGAAACAGATCAAAGAATCTGTCAAGAAAGGAAAGGCAGAAAACACTGAAGTGCCAAAGGATCAAAATACAATGGATTATAATTGTAACTTTGCAGTAGATGGAAGAAAGAGAAAATGGAAGCATGTGTCTATATTTCAGCTTGCCTTCTTCAGCAGACATTTGAAGAATGAGCGATGCAGAAAACAAAATGGCACAAGAACAATGGTTGAAAGAGCAGTGGGATATACTTAAAGAACTGGATCGACAAGAAATGATCAAATCATGATCAGAAAGTACAGAAGCAGTGGCAGACATTTAAAGTGATATTTCATAATTCTCAACAAAGTTATATTCCATTTAACTAAATCTTCATTGTATGAAGGATGATCCATGGCTATCTAAGGAATTTGCTGCTGTGTGCTTTGCTTCACAAAGACATGGCTCACTCCTGTTACACCTGACTGTGCCTTATAATCCGAGAGCTTCTCAGTTCATCAAATGGACTGATCTGCATCCTCGGTTAAGGCAAGGGGCAATGGGGTCTGCCTCACAACCAACACCACCTGGTGCTCAGACATGGCAACCCTGGCGAGTTACTGCTCCCCAGACCTAGAATATCTTACAGTAAAGTGCTGTGCAAGTTCACCTCCGCTATCCTGACAGCAGACCATATCTGACCCCATGCAGGAGTCAAGAGTGCATTTGACAAAGTATACAACACAACAAACAGTCTTGAGACAGAATACCCCGAGGTCTTATTCATCATAGCTGGTAACTTCAAACAGGCCAATTTCAAGAACTTTTTGTTTATTCATTCACGGGATGAGGGCGTCGCTGGCTAGGCCAGCATTTATTGCCTGTCCCTAATTGCCCAGACGGTAGTTATGAGTCAACCACATTGCTGTGGATCTGGAGTCACATGTAGGCCAGACCAGGTAAGGATGGCAGTTTCCTTCCCTGAAGGAAATTAGTGAACCAGATGGGTTTTACCAACAATCGACAAAGGATTCATTGTCATCACTGGACTTATTAAATTCAAATTCCACCATCTGCCTTGGTGGGATTCAAAGCCAGGTCCCCAGAATGTTACCTGTGCCTCTGGATTAACAGTCCAGCGATAATACCACTAGGCCACTTGCCTCACTCGTGCTATCAAAATAGATCAGCCTTCTTGACAGTGAACACACAGAAAGCAGCCAGACCAGATGGAGTCCCTGGCCATGCACTAAGATCCTATGCAGACCAACTGGTGGGAGTATTCACTGACATCTTTAACCTCTCCTTACTATGAGTTGAAGCCCCCATCTGCTTCAAGAAGACCACCATCATCATGGTACCGAAGAAATATATGCAGCATACCTCAATGACTACTGCCCAGTGGCTCTGACCTCCATCATTATGAAGTGCTTTGAGAGGTTAGTCATGGCCCACATCAACTACTGCCTACCAAGTTGCCTCGATCCTTTGCAATTTGCCTACCAGCGCAACAAGTCCACAGCAGATGCCATCCCCCTGGCCTTACACTCATCCCTGGAACAATTGGATAACAAGGATATCCAAGTCATGCTCCTACTTATTGACTATATTTCCACCTTCAACACCATAATTTCAAACAAACTCACCTCTAAACTCCAAGACCTAGGATCTGCTCCGCCCTCTGTAACTGGATCCTCGACTTTCTGATGCATAGACTGCAATCAGTAAGAATAGGTGACAACACCTCCTCCACTATAATCCTCAACACCGGTGCCCCAAAAAGCTGTGTACTCAGCCACCTACTATACTCCTTATAACTCATGACTGTGTGGCCAAGTTCTGTCACAACTCCATTTACAAGTTTGCTGATGACACCACTGTTGTAGGCCTGATCTCAAACGATGACGAGACGGAACACAGGAAAGAGAATGTTTAGCAGCACGGTGTAGACAATAATCTTTCCATCAATGTCAGCAAAACAAAGGAGCTGGTCATTGACTTCATCAAACAGAGTGGAGGGCATGCTCCTGTCTGTATTAGTGGTGCTGAAGTCGAGATGGTCGAGAGTGTCAAGTTCCGAGGAATGACGATCACCAACAATCTGTCCTGGTCCACCCATGTCAATGCAATGGTCAAGAAAGCACAACAATGTCTCTACTTCCTCAGGAGACTAAGGAAATTTGGCATATCTGCAAGGACTCTGACCAATTTTTATAGATGCACCATTGAAAGCATTCTATCTGGATGCATCACAGCTTGGTTTGGCAACTGCTCTTCCCAAGGTTGCAAGAAACTACAGAGAGTTGTGAACACAGGCCAGTCCATCACGCAAACCAGCCTTCCATTCATTGACTCCACCTATACTTCCCGCTGCCTCGGGAAAGCAAACAACATCAAAGACCCCTCCCAACCCAGTTATACTCTCTTTCACCCTCTTCCATCAGGCAGAAAACATAAAAATTTGTATACATGTATAAACAGATTCAGGAACAGCTTCTTCCCTGCTGTTATTAGACTTCTGAATGGACCTCTCAATTTTAAATTTAAGGTTGATCTCTCTCTCTGCACCTTCTCTGCAGCTGTAACATTATATTCTTCACTCTGTTCTATTACCATATGCACTTTGTATGGTATGATCTGCATATACTGCACGCAAAACAAAACTTTTTACTGTACCTAGGTACAAGTGACAATAATAAGTCAAATCAAAGTTTTTTGAAGATGACATCAAATTGAAAAATAGCTGCAAAGTTTAGTCGTCAGCCAGAAGATTGTGAAAATTTTAGAAACGTTCAATATTTGACTTAGGGAAAGTGGGAGAAAAGTAGAAGATGAGACTAGCTCATAAATATTAAAGTAATAGGAGCCTTAATTAATATAATAGAAAGGAAGAACAGTTAAAGTAAATGTTAGCCCCTTAG
Source organism: Rhincodon typus (assembly GCF_021869965.1). NCBI lineage: Eukaryota > Metazoa > Chordata > Chondrichthyes > Orectolobiformes > Rhincodontidae > Rhincodon > Rhincodon typus. The sequence continues at coordinate 20,991,560 of NC_063368.1, forward strand.
AAATCAGGCTGGGAAATGAATAAAGGGAACAAAAAATATCAGAGGCTTTGAACAAATATTTTGCCTCTGCTTTTGCAGGAGACCATTTAAAACATCTCAATAATAGTAGAAAACCAAGAGAGGAACCTTAGACAATCACAATCACGAGGAAAGAAAGCTCTAATCACAGTAATGTGACTAAAGGCTGATAAGGCCCCCTAGACCTGATGGCCTGCATTCTTGTGATTGAAGTGAAATGGTTGCATAGATAGTGGATGCACTGGTTGGAATCATCCTGTTAATACCTGTCACAGAATCTTGGCCTGATTAATTTATCTGATTTCCTGTGGAACAAAATTTATTGTATGTCACAAAAAAAATCGGAGTCACCCTGTCAATATAATGATTGCAACAACACATGAGCAGCTCCATCTGCATCATACCTTGTTTTCTTACTACTGTTGCTTAAACTGCCAGCAGCTTGACTTTCACGATGCAGCAAAGAAGCCATCATAAGAGATGCTGCTGCACACCTAAATAAAAGTTATATAAATCAGTCACCAATGTCTGTGCAAGAATCAAGTCAAAAAGCAAGATTTCCATTTCCTTGGATGCACACCCATAATACCCAGTTTCCAGAGGTGAAAGAATATGTAGTTACATAGAACATAGAACAGTACAGGCCCTTCGGCCCACGATGTTGTGCCAACCTATTATCCTATTAAGATCAATCTACCCTGCATACCCTACATTTTACTATCCTCCATGTGCCTATCCAACAGTCGCTTAAAATTCTCTAAAGTAGCTGACTCCACTACCATTGCCAGCAGCACATTCCACACGCCCACCACTCTCTGTGTAAAGAACCTACCTCTAACATGTCCCCTATACCATCCTCCAATCACCTTAAAATATGCCACCTTGTAATAGTCATTTCCGCCCTGGGAAAAAGTGTCTGACTATCCTCTCTATCTATGCCTGTCATCATCTTGTACACCTCTATCAAGTCACCTCTCATCCTTCTTTGCTCCAATGAGAAAAGCCCTAGCTCCCTCAACCTTTCCTCATAAGACCTGCCCTCCAGTCCAGGCAGCATCCTGGTAAATCTCCTCTGCACCGTCTCTAAAGCTTTCACACCCTTCCTATAATGAGGTGACCAGACCTGAACACAATATTCCAAGCGTAGTCTAACCAGGGTTTTACAGAGCTGCAGCATAACCTCGCAGCTCTTAAACTCAATTCCCCTGCCAATGAAAGCCAACAAACCATACGCCTTCTTTACAACCCTATCAACATTGGTAGCAATTTTGAGGGATCTGTGGACATGGACCCCAAGATCCCTCTGTTCCTCCACACTGCCAAGAATCTTGCCATTAACCCTGTACCCTGCATTCAAATTGACGTTCCAAAATGAATCACTTCACACTTTTCTGGGTTGAATTCCATCTATCACTTCTTTGCCCTGCTCTGCATCCTGTCAATGTCCCATTGCAACCTACAACAACCCTCCATGCTGTCCACAACTCCACCAACCTTCATGTCATCGGCAAACTTACTAACCCACCCTTCCACTTCCTCATCCAAGTCATTTATAAAGATCACAAAGAGCAGAGGTCCCAGAACAGATCCCTGCGGAACACCACTGGTCACCGAGCTCCAGGCTGTATACTTTCCATCTACTACCACCCTCTGTCTTCTATTGGACGTCCCTGAATCCCATGCCTCCTTACTTTCTGAATGAGCCTACCATGGGGAACCTTATCAAATGCCTCGCTAAAATCCATATACACCACACCTACTGCTTTGCCTTCATCAATGTGTCTTGTCACATCCTCAAAGAATTCAATAAAGCTTGTGAGGCATGATCTGCCCCTCACAAAGCCATGCTGACTATTTCTAATCAAACTGTGCTTTTCCAAATAATCATAAATACTATCTCTCAGAATCCTCTCCAATAATTTGCCCACCACAGAAGGAAGACTGTCTGTAATTCCCAGGATTATCCCTATTCCCTTTCTTGAACAAGGGAATGACATTTGCCACCCTCCAATCATCTGGGACTACTCCAGTGGACAGAGAGGACGCAAAAATCATCGCCAAAGGGGCAGCAATCTCTTCCCTTGCTTCCTGTAGCAATCTTGGGTATATCCCGTCTGGCCCAGGGGACTTATCTATCCTCATGTTTTTCAAAATTTCTAGCACATCCTCCTTCCTAACATCAACCAGTTTGAGCATATCTGCCTGTTTCATGCTGTCCTCACAAACGTCAAGGTCCCTCTCACTGGTGAATACTGAAGCAAAGTATTCATTAAGGACCTCCCCTACCTCCTCTGACTCCGCATACAAGTTCCCTCCACTATTCCTGATTGGCCCTACCCTCACTATGGCCATCCTCTTGTTCCTCACATAAGCATAGAACGCCTTGGGGTTTTCCTTGTTCCTACCCACCAAGGCTTTTTCATACCCCTTTCTAGCTCTCCTAAATCCATTCTTCAGTTCCTTCCTGGCTACCTTGTAGACCTCTAGAGCCCTGACTGATCCTTACTTCCTCAACCTTAAGTAAGCTTCCTTCTTCTTGTATTAAGCCTCATTAGAGCACCATAGCAGGCCTGAAACAAATATGTTGGCATGGGAATAGGTCGCATGCTAAAGAGGCAGGCAACTGGAAGTTCTGTGTCATTTTTAAAAACAGTTACTTATTATTCAACCCAATTCACCCAATCCACCACATCCGCGTCCTCATAAAGCAAAATCTTTTCCACAGATCAATACACATGTTTAAGCCATGTAGTTCACAAACCATTTTTCTAACAAAAAACTTCAAAAACCTGACGACATATATAGCAGATATATTGTCATAAACAGTATACCTTAACAGACACTGGTGGGATTTTTTGAACAATTTGGTCTGGAATTCAACAACTTAACTATTATGTAATGAGAGTTGATCAAATGTATCATCTGGTACTAAAGTTTCCTCTAGGGAAAAATGATCACAACATGTCAAAATTTCATGTTCAGTTTGACGATGAAGACAGAACCTAGGGTCTTAAACTTAAATTAAGGAAATTACAAAGATATGAAGGCAGCAATGCCTAAAGTAGATTTGGAAAACAGATTAAACACTAAAATGCTAGATAAGCAGTATTAGACATTAAAGATTATTTTTATAAAATATTGATCTCCACAGCATACAGCATGCATGGCAAATGGTAGTGCTAGTTACATGAATTTGCCAGTTCTATGAGAAATATGGCTGACAGACCTCAAATTGTTGCTACCACAAGATCAATGTGAGTTTTATCAACAATCAGCCAGACTGTTCAGAATTACAGTTGGTGCAGTTATGATCAAAAAGAAGAGACAAACAGATAACCAGATGATCAGCTCTGAGAGCAAATAAATCTACTGTGATAATGCCGTGGCTTTAAGAGGTTATTTTGTCATTTTTTTTAAGGCAGAGGTATCGAGTAGTCTACCCAAACTAGTAAACAGCTAGTGAGGCCTTGGGTTTTTAAAGTTGGAACAATAGAAGCAGCCTGATTGGGTGGGATTGAGCTCTCACAGAACCAGGATTTTCAGTTTTTTTCAGCTTGCTGGGGTCTCAGCAGGGCTGGAAGGCAGTGAATATCTCCCAGCTGCTACACTCTTATCTCAGTTTTTTCTGGATGTTTTTCCTCTTGGGCTACTGAAGTTGCATGTAAGACAATTCTGTTTTCTGAATTTGCCTTAAGTCACACGACACCAGGTTATAGTCTAACAGGTTTATTTGGATTCACTCAAGCTTTTGGAGTGCAACCCCTTTGTCAGGTGCAGTGACTTTATGGGATGTTATTACAGTGAAACAGTTACTGTTTATTTACAAAATAATCTAATGGAGGAGGTAGACGTGAAAGGTAGGAGTACTAAGGACAGTGACGGAAAGCAATCACATCGTAGCCAAAGGCCTGGTGGAGATCTGTTTGAATATGTCCAAGCGTTGGCTAAGTTCAAAGAGAAGGATGTAGCAGCCTTTTTCATTTCATTTGAGAAAGTGGCTAAACAAATGAAATAGCCTGTGACTTTGTGGGTATTGTTGATCCAAACAAAATTGATAGGTAGCGCTAGTGAGATATTTGCATCGCTCTCAGAGTAAGTATCTGGGGAGTATAATTTGGTGAAAAAGCCATCTTAAGTGCATATGAGCTATTACCCGGCACCTACAGATAATGTTTCAGGAATCTAAGGAGGGGACTTGGTCAAATGTATATTGAGTTTGAAAGGATCAAACAAAGTAATTTTGAGAGTGGACAAGGGCATTGTGAAAAGATCAAACATATGACGCTTTTAGAGAGAGACAATTATTTTTGAGGAGTCCAAAAATTCACTTCCTGAACTATTAAAAAGTCATGTGAAAGAGCAGAGAATTAAAACTGCAAGATGAGCAGCAGAAATTGCAGATGATAATGAGTTGGTTCATACATCAAAGTTTGGCTTCCGACATCAAATTGAGTCTGTGAGGGATAGAAATTGAGGAAAGAAGATTTCCTCAGGTGATAAGGGAAAAGGAATTTTCATTGAAGATAGTAAAGATGGTTTACCACAGGGTAAAGAGGAGACCGATGAGGGGGAAAGAGGACTGCAATAAGTAGGCCACATGAAGTTGCTGTGAATCATAGAATCCCTACAGTGGGGGAGAGGGCCAGTCAGCCCATTGAGACCACATCAACCCTCTGCAGAGTATCCCATCCACATTCAACCCCGTATCCTATCCCTGTGATCCTGGCTAAACCACCTAGCCTGCACATCCCTGGACACTATGGGCAATTCAGCATGGGCAATCCACCAAATCTGTGCATTTGTGGACTGTGGGAGAAAACTAGAGCAGCCAGACATGGGGAGAACATGCAAATTCCAAAAGGACAGTTGCCCAAGGATCGAATCGAACCCAGGTCCCTGGCACTGTGAGCCAACATTGCTAACCACTGAGCCATGCGCCATGTTGGTGATTTAGTAAAAGCACTGGGAAGACGGATATGGGAAAACAGGATAAGCCAGTGAGTTTTGTTGAAGTGGTAAAGCAAACTAAAAAGCGGCAACAGAACGTACAAGCTGGTGAGGGGTTGGTTAAGAAGAAAGTGCCACACACACAAACACACGCCCACACACGCACACTCTCTCTCTCTCCCTCTCTCTCTCTCTCACACACACACTCTCTCTCACACACACACACACACACACTCACACTCTCTCTC
>NC_063368.1:21036772-21037129 GCF_021869965.1 Rhincodon typus
CACACACACACACACACTCTCTCTCTCTCTCACACACACACTCTCACTCACACAAACACGCACTCTGTCATTCTCTCACACACACACACCCTCTCTCCCTCTTCCCCGCACACGCATTCTTTCTCCAACTCTCTCACTCTCCTCTCCCCTCCTCACACACTCTTTCCCTCTCTCCTGTGCACGCACTCTTTCCCTCTCCCCCGCGCGCTCACTCTTTCCCCAGCTGTCTCTCCTGTACTCGCACTTTTTCTCTCTCTCTCTCTCCTGCGCGTACTCTTTTTCTCTTGCATGTGTGCACTCTTTTTCTCGACCTCTCTCTCCCCCCGCGCGCGCGCTCTTTCTCCCTCTCTCTCCCCC
>NC_063368.1:21037139-21053361 GCF_021869965.1 Rhincodon typus
CGCTCACTCTCCCCTGCGCGCGCACTCTTTCTCCCACTCTCTCTCCCATTCTTTCCCTCTCTTACACGCACTCTTTCCTTCTTTCTCACACACACACGCATGTGAAACTATGGGGTGAGTTTGTATTTGCAGATACATTCTATTTTGTTCAAAAAGCACACAACTTATAGATAGTCAGTGTGGCGTTTTATAAATTCCTACATTAGCAATAAAACCAGTCTGACCCCAAAGCAAAACAAACAGATTATAAACAAGGCCTCAACACCTAACATGCATTGTCTGATCTAAAATGTCACATCTTCTTTATACTGATAAAACCTTTAGTTCTATCAGGACATTGACTTGTAAGGAATTTGGGGATTTACATATACATGTTAATCAATTAAAATCTTCTAACTGATTGAAGATTTAACAGAATCTCAGGTTTGTTTAATACATCCTGATTAGTGGTGTGACCCTTTTATCTGTAACTTACAAATTCTGTGTCTGATACTACCTCTCTCACTAACACCTGTAGAAGGAGCAAAGCTTTGAAAGCTTGTGTTTTCAAATAAACCTGTTGGACTAAACCTCATGTCATGTGATTTCTGACCTTGTCCGCCCCAGTCCAACACTGGCACCTCTACATCACAGATGATTCTGAATTGGATATATTCCTCAAATTAAATTGGACAATGAGGAAGTTCTCAAAAATTGAAATAAATTACTGAGTTGCCTTCCAGAGGAAAATTGAAATAACCTGAAAGTGTTATCACAGTCACGTGGGGAGATATGTAGGAATAAGCTGGATAGTACTAATCTAATTACACATGATGCAGATATTGGAAATGCTGTTTCAATTAAGCAACATCCTTATAGACATAACCCTTTAAAGTTGGCACAGGTTCAAAAAGATGTTGAACGCATGCTCAATGATAACATAATTCAAGTGAGTTGCAGAGGTTGGAACTCACCCACAGTAGTGGTGCCAAAACCAGAAGGTACCCAACAATTATATGTAGACTATCGCAAAGTCAGTGCATTTTCTGTTTTCTCTCGTTTACCTTTTACTGGGAATCATTGCTGCGCTCAGACTGCAAGGTGCCGCTGACCGTTTACCTTCGGGCGGCGCTCTCGCGCCAGGACCCAGGACCGTTAGAGTTTGAACGGAACCCAGTCCCGCCCCTGACCTGGGAGACCCGCCTCCGCATTGGGAGTCCTGCCCTCACACTGCGTGCTCCACCCCTCACAGGGCGCACGAGCCCACAACTAACCCCGCCCACTAACCCCTTCCCCGCCCACTAACCCCTTCCCCGCCCCCAAATCTCTGGTGACCGTCCGCAGTTTGAAATGCTCCTGTTTTCCTGCTCGGTGCAGAAGCCGGGTTGTTGCCGCAGGTGAGATATTTGGACAAGGAAGGGAATTCTCTAAAATACACTCTCAACAAAGGCTTCTTCTTATCTACTGGAACGAGACATTTTTGTTACACCAGCTTTAAAGCAGTGAACTCCCTGTCCTCGAGCGAAGACCTTGAGATTAACTTTCATTTGTTCTGAGGTTTTGCCTCAGGGATCCAGTTTGTGAACCTACTTCCATGTTGGCACATTTACCTATTTAAAATTAAGCAGCTCTTTCGTGGGATGGAGGAACCAGATGATGTACTTTACAAAGTCCTCCGCCAATTTTTGGAAAAATTATGTCTTGACCTGGTCTCCAAAACAAGAAAAGCACCTTTGTCCCCTTTGATGCCTTCAATTCCTTCCTGCCACAGATTATTGCCATTGAGAGTTGTTAACATCCTTCTGGATGATCAGACTGGCATATGATGGGCAGCTGATACTGTGGAAAAGTATTTTATAGTACTTCATTTTCTACTTTCTGATCTTCAAATGAATGGTTTACAAAAATATCCTCACATAATATAAAGGTTAAATAGAGTTCTATTTTACAAAAATATCATATAATCCTAACAAATATGCAGGGAGAAAGTTGTAAACTTACTTAGAATTTCACAGGTACTCCTTGCTCTGTGACCTAAGCTTTTAAACTGTTGGGTGGGTACATGTGGAACCAAAGATTTGTTTAGAATTTTTTCTCCTGTTACATCACAAAGTGTCATCTGTGTTAAATTTAATGGGGCCAATAGGTGAGGGAAAATGATGTAATGTTAGTCAGTAAAGGTAATTTGTCTTGGAAACATGCCTTTACTTGCAACATATAAAGTCATAAAACAGGAACACTGAAATGCCTTCAGGGTTTGAGGATGGGGGACACTTACTCATTTTTACCATTTACTTTTTCAGTTCTGCCAAAAAGTTAGAATTCAAATTGTTAAATTTGTCTATTCTATCCGCGGAAGCTGAATGACAGTGAGTTCAGCATTTGCTGTTTTAGCACTGAGAAATCTCCTGCACAGCTGAAGTTGCATGGCCCTGCGTTTAAGTTATAAAACAATACTGCCCAGTTGTAGGCAGGCCTACATGTGTTGATACCAGTCTCCAGTCTGGATAAATGAGGAGGGTTAGCAGGAGGAAGGGCATCTGGCTGTAAAAGCCACCAGCCAAATCCAGCATTGTGATACAAGGTGGGAAAAGCGGAATCAAGAGTTATTGAGAAATCTCCTGTCATTGTGTGCAAGGATTACTTTTATATTTGCTACCACCTGTTAAGTAGGTTGAGCAATTGGTAGATCTGCTCCCCAGTCAAATTTTATGAAGCTCATCATGTTGGACAGGATGCTGCTTACACGTCAGAATGTTTAAATGACCCCAGAGCATCAGTTTGTGATGCCTCCTGACTCAGTGACTCAGTCATCACTGCTGGTGTGAAATTAAATACTTGTTTCTTCCATTAATTATTTGATATGGCTCAATGGGAAATTTCAATCAGTTGTGTTATTCCTTGATGTTTGCTGTGACTACCTCCTATGTGCATTACCCAACATTTATATTCATGTTAAAATCCATAAGATACAATCAATCTATCAAGCTGCTCTGAGTCTGTCTAAAGGCCTAAATGTCCGTCAGACTTTCTGTTGCTATGCCATTGCCATCAGCATTCTACTAGAAACCCTGTTTGAGGAGGGACAAAAGGATTCACTCATAAATATGTGTCACTGTCAAGACCAGAATTTATTGGTTATCCCTATAGCCCTTGAGAAGATAGTGGTTGGAGTTGATGTTGTGTAGGGTGACTGACAGAGCAGTTGGGAGGGATTTCCAGGATTACCCGTCTGTCCAATCCATCTATCTAATACATCAAATGTCAAAGCTTAGAAGTCTCTTACATTTAAAACAAAAAGTGTTTTTCAATTCTTGAAACGAAAGCAAGTAACTTAACACTTCCTGACGTTATATTTCAATTAACACCTTGTTGCACACTCATTTGGATACATTATGCTTGGCGTCCTCATTTAATTTGTTATTATAGACTGTAACTAGTTGAGGCTCCAGCACTTATTCTTGTGGTACTCCACTAATTACAGCCAGCGAACTTAAAATTCCTCATTTGTTTTTATTTTCTGCTTCCTCTCTGTTAACCAATCCTCTGCGCATACTAATATAGTAACTCCCAACTCCATGATCCCTCATCAAGAGGCGACTAGATATAGCACTTGGGATGAATGAGATCAAAGGTTATGGGGAGAAAGCAGGATTACGCTATTGAGTTGGACGATCAGCCATGTTGATGAAGAATGGTGGAGCAGGCTCGAAGGGCCGAATGGCCTCCTTCTGTTCCAATCTTCTATGTTTACCTTGCGTCTTCCCTGTGGCACATTAGTAAATGCCTTTTGGAAATGCAAGTATACTACATCCACTAGCTCCCGTTTATTCACCCTACTAGTTAAGTCCTTCAAATGCTCTCTCAGATTTGTCAAGTATGATTTTCATTCTTTGTTAATCTTGTATGATGATATTGTGACTTTCTAAGTGCATTGTTAAGACTTCCTTGATAATAGATCCCAGCCATGTCCCAATGACAGACATGAGGCTAATTTGTTTTTAGTTGTTTAATTGTTTTCTCTCTCTGCTCTCCCTTGCTTAAATAGTGTTGTTACATTTTCAAACTTCCAATTTGCTGGGACTGTAGAATTCAGGGAATTTTGAAAATTCATAACCAATGCCTCCATTATTTCTGCAACAAACCCTTTGAGAATCCCTGGGTGTAGGGTCAGGTCCTGAGAGTTTGTCAGTTTTTAGTCCCTTTAAGTCTCTCCAATATTTTTTATCTATTGATATTAATATTTGCCTCTTTGCCCCTTTGGTTATTTGATTTGATTGATTTATCATCACGTGTACCTAAGTACAGCGAAAAGCTTTGTTTAAGAGCAGTACAGGCAGGTCACAGAAAGCAAGGACACACAGATCATACAGTGAAAAAAAATTAGAGGTATACAAGTTACATCGCACAGGGCATGCGCTAGGCACGATCAACATTATCAAGATCAGCCTTATTTGAAATTACAGAGTTCATTCATCAGTCTAATAATGGCAGGGAAGAAGCCGTTCTTGAACTTGCTGGTGTGTGTGTTCAAGCTTCTGTATCTTCTGCCAGACAGAAGAGGTTGTAGGAGAGCACTGCCGGGGTGCAATGGGTCTTTGATGATATTGGCAGCCTTTCTGCGGCAACAGGCCGTGTAAATGGAGTCCATGGATGGAAGGTTGGTTTCCATGATGATCTGGGCTATGCCCACAATCTTCTTCAGTTTCTTACTGTCCTGGGCAGAGCCATACCAGACTATTATGCACCTGGACAGTATGCTTTCAATGGTGCATCTGTAAAGGTTGGTGAGGGAGCTTGTGGACATGCCAAATTTCATGAGCCACCTGAGGAAGAAGAGGCATTGTTGTGCCTTCTTGACTATCGCATTTATGTGGGAAGTCCAGGACAGGTCACTGGTTATCGTCACTCATAGGAATTTGACGCTCTCCACCCTCTCGACTTTAGCTTTGTTGATATAGATGGAGGCACGTTCTCCTCCCTTCTTTCTGAAGTCAATTATCAGTTCTTTAGTTTTTCGGACGGTGAGAAAGGATTGTTCTCATTGCAACACGTCACCAAGCCCTCTATCTCCTTTCTGTGTCCTGAATTGTCATTGTTTGATATCCATCCTACCATGGAGGTGTTGTCAGCAAACTTTGTAAATGGCGGTCATTCGGTATTTGACAAAACAGTCGTGGGTGTAAAGGGAGTACAGGAAAGGGCTAAGAACGCATTCTTGGGGGGCTGCCGTGTTGAGTGTTATCATGGAGGAGGTGCAGTTGTCTATCTTCACTGATTGCGGTCTGTGGGTCAGAAAGCTGAGGATCCAGTTGCAGAGGGCAGAGCCAAGACCTAGGTCTCTGAGTTTTGAGATCAGTCTGGAGGGGATAATGGTGTTGAAGATGGAGCTGTAGTCAATGAGCAGCAGTCTGATGTAGGTGTCCTTGTTGTCCATATGTTCCAGGGATGAGTGTAGGGCAAGGAAAATGACATCCGTTGTGGATCTTTTATGTCAGTAGGCAAATTGTAGAGGATTGAGGCAGGCTGGGAAACTTGATGTGGGTCCTAACCAGCCTTTTGAAGCATTTCATGATTATGGAGGTCAGAGCCACTGGGCGGTAGTCATTAAGTCACATTGCACATGCTTTCTTAGGTTGTGGGCTGATGGTGGTCTTCTTGAAGCGGGTGAGGACTTCGGCTTGTAGGAGGGAGAGGTTGAAGATGTTGGTGAATACCTCTGCGAGTTGGTTCACACAGGATCTAAGTGCTCGGCCAGGGACTCTGTCTGGGCCTGTTGCTTTCCTTGGGTTGAATCCCAGGAAAACCAATCTGATGCAGTGGGCACAGGAACGTCCGGGCTAGCCGGGGCAGTGACACCACGCTGCTGGCATTCTGCTCGAGCTGAGTATAGAAAACATTGAGCACTTCAGGAAGTGATGTGTTTTTGTCCACTATCTTGCTCTCTGCTTCATTTTGTATTCGTAATGTTGTTTAGGCCTTGCCACAGGCGGCAGGAGTCTGTACAATTGGTTTGGGCCTCTAACTCAGTCCGGTACTGCCTCTTGGCATCCCTGATGGCTATGCTGAGGTGGTAGCTGGATATTCTGTATAGGTCTAGATCGTTAGACTTGAATGCTGCACGCCTGGTCTTCAGTAGGGAGCGGATTTCCTGGTTCATCCAAGATTTCCAGTTGGGGAACACCTGGATTGACTTCCCTGGTACACAGTCCTCCATGCGTTTGCTCATGAGGCCTGTGATGGTGGTGGTATACTTGTCTATGTTTTCCGATGAGTACTTGAATATGGTCCAGTCCACCGATTCCAAGCAGTTCTGGAGACATTTATGCGATTACTTAATGCTGCTTCCATTGTTTAGTGTGTACGTATTCCTGAGGTTTGGCTTCATTGGGTTAGTATCCCATCTATAGTTTGCTTACTGATGCTTTTGGTTTATTCTCCTTCTCATACACTCCTCATTGAACCTGCTCAGTTAATGATATTGATTGTGAGGGGAATATGCTGACTGATAAGGTTACAGATTGTTGTTGAATTCAATTCTTCTGCTGCTGATGGCTTCTATGGATGCCATCGTTTTCATCAGGCAGCCGAAGGCTGTGCTGGCACACTGGAGGCGGTGTTGGATCTCTTCATCAATAGCTGCTTTGTCTGACAGAACACTCCCAAGATATTGGAAGTGATCCGTGTTCTCTAAGGCTTCCCTGTGGACCTTGATGATCTGGTGTTTGCAGTAACCAGGCTAGGTTGATGAAGGATCTTTGTCTTACAGATGTTCAGGGTGAGAGCCATCTTCTCATATGTCTCCATAAAGGTGCTGACAATGGTCTGGAGTACATCCTTTGAGACTTCACATAAGCAAGCATCATCTGTATATTGCAGCTCGATGATGTAGTTGGGGTGACTTTGGTTTTGGCTTGAAGGCAGCAGAGGTTGAATAATTTCCTGCTGATTCTGTAAGTTAGGTCCACTCCAGCAGGGAGCATGTCGATGGTGAGGTGAAACATTGCAGCAAGATAGATTGAGAACAATATTGGGCCAATGAAGCAGCCCTGCTTGACAGCAGTCCGAGCAGGGAATGGGTCGGCGGTGGAGCCATTTATCATTACCACAACTTCCATGTTGTCATGGAGCAGGCAAAGGATGGTGACAAACTTCATGGTCAACCAAAGCAGGGAAGAATGCTCCATAATGCTTTCTGATTGATGATGTCAAAGGCCTTTGTAAGATCAAAGGAGTGGTATGTTCTTTTCTCTGCATTTCTCCTGCAGCTGTTCTGTGGTGAAAATCATGTCCATTGTGCCCCTCTGTGGCTAAAAGCCGCACTGTGATTCCAGGAGGAGTTCGTCAGCTGCAGGAAGGGGACAGTTGAGGAGGACCTTAGCCATGACTTTTCCAATGGTCGACCGCAGGGAGATTCCCCTGTAAAGTTACCATAGTCGGACTTGTTCTGACACCAAGCTCATGGTTTATAGAACTGTGGTGGTTTCCATGCTCCTATATGGCTCTGAGACATGGACTTCTACAGCAGACATCTCAAGGTGCTGGAGCAGTACCAAGTCCATCCAGAGTGGAGAGGGAGCATCTGGGAGGACATTGAGCACCTTGAGACTTGCCATCTGGGAAAAGCAGAAGGCCAGGCGACAACAGTGTAAGGAGCACACTGCCATACCCACCCCTTCCCACGACCACTTCTGCCCCAAATGTAACAGAGCCTGTGGAAACCGCTTTGGTCTGTACAGCCACCTACAGACTCACACTGAGAGTGGAAGAGATTCATCCTCATATGCGAGGGACCACTAATGATGATGATGATCTATGGTTACCAAGTTTTGCTAGCTTTGTTCTGAATTTAACTTGTTTAGCATGTTGGTGTTATATTACAAAGACACAGAGAGTGTCTTTATTTTGAAGAAAGATCTTTGTCTCCAAAATGACTGCGTAGTGTTGGCTCCTGTCACTGCTGTCAGTGACAGTTGTAATTGCAGCAGGTATATTTGTGAGGATGAAGTGAAGTAGGTTTTTACCCTTCACCATAAAACCCGCAGACAAGGGAGGCGCAGTTGTAGTATGGCGCACTGACCTCTACATCGCCGAGGCCGGACGCCAACTCTCTGACACCTCCTCCTACCACCCCCTTGATCATGACCCCACCCCTGAGCACCAAACCATCATCTCGCAAACCATACACAACCTCATCACCTCAGGTGACCTCCCACCCACGGCCTCCAACCTCATCGTTCCCCAACCTCGCACTGCCCGCTTCTATCTCCTTCCCAAAATCCACAAACCTGAATGCCCTGGTCGACCCATTGTCTCCACCTGCTCCTGCCCCACCGAACTGATCTCCAACTATCTAGACTCCATTTTCTCCCCCTTGGTCCAGGAACTCCCTACCTATGTCCGTGACACCACCCACGCCCTCCACCTCCTCCAGAACTTCCAATTCCCCGGTCCCCAACACCTCATCTTTACCATGGACGTCCAGTCCCTCTACACCTGCATTCCCCATGCAGATGGCCTGAAGGCCCTCCGCTTCTTCCTGTCCCGCAGGCCCGACCAGTCCCCCTCCACTGATACCCTCATCCGCTTAGCCGAACTCGTCCTCACACTCAACAACTTCTCTTTCAATTCCTCCCACTTCCTACAGACAAAGGGGGTAGCCATGGGTACCCGCATGGGCCCAAGCTACGCCTGCCTCTTTGTAGGTTACGTGGAACAATCCCTCTTCCGTACCTACACCGGCCCTAAACCCCACCTCTTCCTCCGTTACATTGATGACTGTATCGGCGCCGCCTCGTGCTCCCACGAGGAGCTCGAACAGTTCATCCACTTCACTAACACCTTCCACCCCAACCTTAAGTTTACCTGGACCATCTCTAACACCTCTCTCCCCTTCCTGGACCTCTCTGTCTCCATATCGGGCAACCACCTAGAAACCGATATTCATTTCAAGCCCACCGACTCCCACAGCTACCTAGAATACTCCTCCTTCCACCCACCTTCCTGCAAAAATGCTATCCCCTATTTCCAATTCCTTCGCCTCTGCCGCATCTGCTCCCAGGATGAGGCATTCCACTCCCGTACATCTCAGTTGTCCTCGTTTTTCAAGGACCGTAACTTCCCCTCCTCGGTGGTCGAGAACGCCCTCAACCGTGTCTCCCACATCTCCCGCACCTCATCCCTCACACCCCGTCCACGCAATAAAAACCAAAAAAGAATCCCCCTCGTCCTCACGTACCACCCCACCAACCTCCGGATCCAACGCATCATCCTCCGACACTTCCGCCATCTGCAATCCGACCCCACCACCAAAGACATCTTTCCCTCCCCACCTTTATCTGCTTTCCGGAGGGACAACTCTCTCCGTGACTCCCTTGTCCGCTCCACACTCCCCTCCAGCTCCACCACACCCGGCACTTTTCCCTGCAACCGCAGGAAGTGCTACACCTGCCCCCATACCTCCTCCCTCACCCCCATCCCAGGCCCCAAGAAGACTTTCCACATCAAGCAGATGTTCACCTGCACATCTGCCAATGTGGTATACTGCATCCGCTGTACCCGGTGTGGCTTCCTCTACATCGGGGAAACCAAGCGGAGACTCGGGGACCGCTTTGCAGAACACCTACGCTCGGTTCGCAATAAACAACTGCACCTCCCAGTCGCGAACCATTTCAACTCCCCCTCCCATTCCTCAGACGACATGTCCATCCTGGGCCTCCTGCAGTGCCACAACGATGCCACCCGAAGGTTGCAGGAACAGCAACTCATATTCCGCTTGGGAACCCTGCAGCCCAATGGTATCAATGTGGATTTCACAAGTTTCAAAATCTCCCCTCCCCCTACCGCATCCCAAAACCAGTCCAGCTCGTCCCTGCCTCCCTAACCTGTTCTTCCTCCCACCTATCCCCTCCTCCCACCTCAAGCCGCACCTCCATCTCCTACCGACCAACCTCATCCCGCCCCCTTGACCTGTCCGTCCTCCCTGGACTGACCTATCCCCTTCCTAACTCCCTACCTACACTCACCTTTCCTGGCCCCATCCCCGCCTCTTCGACCTGTTTGTTTCCTCTCCACCTATCCTCTCCTCTATCCCTCTTCTATCCGCCTCCCACTCTCTCCCTATTTATTTCAAAACCCCCTTCCCCTCCCCCTTTTCTGATGAAGGGTCTAGGCCCGAAACGTCAGCCTCTCTGCTCCTATGATGCTGCTTGGCCTGCTGTGTTCATCCAGCCCTGCACCTTGTTGTCTCGGATTCTGCAGCATCTGCAGTTCCTACTATCTTAGGTTTTTACCCCTTGTTGGTTCCCTTAGCCCTAGTTTGGCAAGTTTTTCAGGATTTGGCCATCTTGGTTATGAACAATACTATTCACCCACTTCTGGTGATGGACAATGAAGTTTCCCTCCCAGACTACATTCCTTGCTCTTGCTGTGCTCAGTGCTTCCTCCAAGTGTTATTCAACATTGTTATGAACCAGACCAAACCCCCTCAAAATATAAATGAGGAGGTAGCCTACACCTTAATTTTTTTTGCTTTATTTGAAAGCAAGTGTAAGGTGCTGTGTTCCAATTGATCCATTACTAGGCTTTAAGCAAAACGTGCTTTATTCTTACAACACAGTTAAAAAACAAACAAAAAAGAATTGGCATAACTAACTCTATTGCAGTACTTAATAAAATAATGTATTATTTAACTACTAATTATCAACTGTTCCAATTCAGAAGCATCACATAAACACACTCTTGGCAAAGGCAAATTCAGCAAAATAGATTTTCCTCACGTACTATCTCCTTTCCAGTATAGGTGAAAGGAACATCGAAAGAAACAATCTGGTTGTGGAGAGAGAACGTAAGCTTTTTTGCTGCAGCAGAGAGAAAGAGCTGTATCTATCAACTTCAACAGCCAGCTCCAAAGTAAAACTGAAACCCTTGGTCTGTGTGAGCGTGACTCCACCCACTCATGCTTCTTTTTTCTAATTTAAAAAAATCACTGGGGAGCTCAAAGCTGTTTACCCACTGCTTCTGAAGCAGCCATTTCAGCACCACTACAGTAACACCTCTCTACAAGAGTAACGACACAGAACCAAATCTCTCTTAAAGGCACAGTGACATCACAAACATGGAGAAGTACTAATTCATTAGCTTGGGTGTGGGGGCTATTGATACATGATAATCAGCAAGGGTCTCATTGCCCATGCATGACCTGATGCAATATAACTGTAGTTTCTCAGCCTGCCTCAATCCCTTGAAATTTGCCTACCAGCGCAACAGACACCATTTCCCTAGCCCTACAATCATCCCTGGATCATCTGGATAATAAGGATAACTACATCAGACTTCTACTTATTGACTAACGCTCCATCTTCAACAGTATAATCCCAACCAAACTAATCTCCAAACTCTGAGACCTAGGTCTCTGCTCCACCCTCCGCAACTGAATCCTTGACTTCCTAGCCCACAGACCACAATCCGTGAATATATGCAACAACACCTCTTTGTGGCAATTCTCAACACCAACACAGGACAAGGATGCATGTTCAGCCCCCTTCTGTACTCCCTGTACACTCATGACTGTGTGGCCAAATTTCATCCGAATTCCATCTAAAAGTTTGCTGATGACACCATCGTTGTAGGCCAGATGTCAAACAATGACAAGACAAAATACAGAAAATAGATAGAATGCTTGGTAAAGTGGTGCAAAGATAACAACCTCTCCCTCATTGTCAACCAAAGAACTGATCATCGACTTCAGGAGCAAGAAGGAGGACATGCTCCTATCTACATCAGTGCAACTGAGGTGGAGATGGTTGAGAGCATCAATTTTGATGATCACCAACAATCTGTCCTGGACCACCTGTGTTGATGCAACGGTCAAGAGGCACAATAATGCGTCTTTTTCCTCAGGAGGCTAATGAAATTTGGTATGTTCATAAGGACCCTCACCAACTTTCATAGATGCACTATGGAAAGCATTCTATCTGGATGCATCACAGCTTGCTACGGCAACTGCTCTGCAGTTATGAGGACCATAAGAAACTACAGAAAGTTGTGAACACAGCCCAGACTATCACACAAGCCAACCTTCCATCGACTGACTACATCAACATTTCTTGTTGCCACTGAAATGCAGCCAACATCATCAAAGACCCCTCCCACCCCAGTTATAATCTCTTCCAACCTCTTCTGTCAGGCAGAAGATACAAAAACATGTACCAACAGGTTCAAGAACAGCTTCTTCCCTGCCGTCATTGGACTTCAGAATGGACCTCTCAAATTTCAAATCTAATGTTGATCTTGCATTTTGTACAACTTTTTTGCAGCCGTACCTTTGTATTTCTCACTCGATTCAATCACACAATGATTTTTGTGTCTTTGTATGTTCTGTTCTCTGTACTGCACGTACAACTAAACTTTTCACTGTACTTTGGTACATGTGACAATAATAAATCAAATCAAAAGACATCATTGGGTTTGAAGTCAGTGTCAGGGGCTCAATGTCAACACTGCTCCCACGTGATTGTATACTGTTGTGCTGCCACCTCTGCTGGGAATGCAGTGGCAAAGAACAAGAGTCTGAAACACTGGCATTAAGGTATGATTCAGACGGCATAGCTACGTCACACTATTGTTTGACTGGGTGTGGGACAGCTCTCCCAATTTTGACACAAATCCACCAAACAGTAGTGAAGACGCCTGAATAGAGTCACCTGCATATGATGTGTCTTTGTCCATTTCTAACGCCTAGGTTGATGCTGTGTGGACAACTCAGTCTTATTTAACATCACTGTTCTAGTTTGGTCCAACTGAGTGTTGTGTTAGATTATTTGAGAGGGCAGTTAAATATCAACCACATTTCTGTAGGTTTAGAAAAAAAATCTGAGGAACAGTATTACTTATCAATTAGAAAGGAGCTGATTAAATCAAGTGTAATTGACAGGGGAAGACTGGATCTGACTAACTTTGTTGAGGTTTTTGAGGCTGTAACAGACAAGATTGACAGAGTAGCATATTTGCCTACAGCTTACAGGAGAATTTTGGCAATATGTTTGACAACCTCTGACATAACAAACAAGTAGAAAAAGCAGAGATAGTAAGAATTGCCAATGCTGGAGTCTGGGATAACACAGTGTGGAGCTGGAGGAACACAGCAGGCCAGGCAGCATCAGAGGAGCAGGAAGGCTGATGTTTCGGGTCGGGACCCTTCTTCAGAAATGGGGGAGGGGAAGGGGGCTCTGAAATAAATAGAAAGGCAGGGTGGGGTCAGGCTGGGGAAGGTAGGTGGGATGGTGATAGGTGAGTGCAGGTAGGTAGCAGTGGGAATTGGTCAGTGAGGTGGGAGGACGGATAGGTGGGAGAGAAGACAGACATGTCAAGGAAGCGCGGATAAGCGGGGCTGCGGAAGGGAGGTGGGATGGCGATAGATGAGGGCAGGTAGGCAGTGGTGGGGATTGGTCAGTGAGGTGGGAGGACGGATAGGTGGGAGAGAAGACAGACAGGTTAAGGAGGCGGGGATGAGAGGGAGGGTTGGTCATGGGATGAGGCAGGGGGTGGGGAGATTTTGAAGATAGTAAAGTCCACATTGAGACCATTGGGTTGTAGGGTCCCAAGGCGGAATATGAGGTGCTGCTCCTCCAGTTTCCGCAAGAGCCTCTGGATCAAAGAGAAAGTATCTAGTTAGTTCAAAAATTGGTCAGTGGCAGGAAACAGATTGAAGCAATGAACAGATGTTTTCTGACTGTAAAGTTGTTTCCTGTGGGGCTCTTTCTTTTCCTGGTGTAAGTCAATGATTTAGACTGTTGTATTGATTTTTAAATAATCAATTGCTGGAGACCAAGAAAGTTTTTATGGTCATTTTATTTGAACACTGCAAGAACAGATCTGCCTCAGTTATTAGATTTAGTAAAACTCTGAAGTATACAGCAGACTTGATTACCTTTATACTATCAGCATCCTCTTATCTTTATTCCAATCTTCCTTCGTACACTGCAAATAAAATAAATGCTCCTTCTGTATCATAGGTTAATGTGTTAAGGTCTCCTTCACCCAGTTGGAGTAAACAATCACTCTCACCCTAGACATTGCTGTTTCTTTTTTTATCAGTGTCTACTCTTCACTAGCTCCTCCCAAGTCATACTTAGAATGTTTTTGTTAACACTGTCTCCTTGTACACAGATGCCTACAGGGATCGTACTGACACTATTCTAGAAGCTGCATAAGGTCACTCCATGCAAAGTTGGAATTGCCTCCTACTTCTAGTATGGAAGTATCATTTAACTTTTAGAGTCTAAATATCTAAATTTCCCCTAACAGTCCCCCTTTTTGACCCCTTGGCCTAAGCCCAAGGTAGCCAATACAGTGCTATCATCATCCTTATCCTTTACACTCAGCCATCCATTGATACTGTTCAGGTATCCAGCTTAGGCTTGTAAAGGCAATGGATTAAATCATCTGTACCATTCAGTTCTTCAATCAACACCCTCTTGTCCTAAATTTCTGAATCCCCACTGTCATTTTCTGTATGATCTCCTGATGCAATTAATTGGGCATGTTAGATGTAAAATCAATAACAGTTGGATGACAACCAAGGCATGGGAAATCATTCTAATCCATGGATGAATCTGTATAATCATTCCTCAATTCCATAGTTCCAGCCACCCATACACATTCACTGTCACCAGCTTAGGCCTGAGTCTGCTGTTGGACCACAAGTGTGTCTTTTCATTCTTTGTGCTTCATCCCAGGTCAAGGTGAGGCATTTGATCAAATGCAGGATAACATAGGCAAACTGGATGAGGCATTGCTTGGGGTTGATTTTCATACTTTCCACAGCTTGAAATGCTTTACTTTTATATATTTCAACCAGTTCTACCTTTCTCACCCTTGCTGGCTACATGGGTGAAGCACACTGAGTGGTTGTAAATGGGGCATGATTGATCGTTCCTGCTGCTACGTGGTAATATTTGTCTCAAATTTTCCCGTCTTTGTTCGAGTACCCTTGACCCATAGGTACTGCAAACATTATCCTTATTTGTATCATCTGAAATGTGTTTACCCTTTTCAATCAATTTGTTGGTAGTGCCCATACACTCTACAGTACAATAATCAGGCTCCGGACTATCCATGTCAGCCCTTGGTCTGTGCCTAATTTGTTGCCATAAATCCCTTGTCCTTTTTCCTAAAATTTCCTTACCTTGTGAAGTTAGAGTTTGGTCCTTTTGCTCCACAATAGCTAAATCAATGGAATTAACTATTGAGATTCCTATATTGAATATTATAGTGGTATCATTTATCAGGTCACGTTTCGGTCTTTTTTTTCCCCAGACCACTGGCCATGTTCCATCATTCGGGCAGGGTTATGTCAGACAGGTCTATGACAACGGGTACCAGCTTATGGTGCACATTACCATACAAGACCTTATCACTATTAAGTACCACTAGTCAATTTTCCGGTAATTTAAAACATACGCTAGTCTACTTAAATTTGGGAACTTAGTAGACAACCTAGTTCCTCCAAAGAGTTCCCTCCAATCATCCATATGTGTCAAATGCATGATTACTTGATCTCCTAATGTTACTTTCAATGTCCTATGTCATGTGTTGAGCTTCACATTGCTTTTGGTATAGTATAGTCCATTCATAGAGTGTGGTTGGATGGTACGCTTTGTTTTCCCTGCTATGAATACCAATCCTATCACTATTGGTGGGACAAGCAACATTTTGTAAATTAAACAAATGACCAACCCAGTTGTCACTGGCCAATTGGAATTAGTTACGCAAGACAAAATGAAAAATGAATTTGTAAAATGCTTCAGCAGTGACCAGTGTTTCCAGCACCCTTTTCCTTTTACGTCCACATGAGTACATATTATCACTGGTCATAATTACCACCTCGATGAAAACCTTATCTCTCACGCTTGGTACCTCGGACTCCACACCACACAGAAATTGTACAACCCGCGCACAAACTACTCCAATTGCTGCTGTGGCTTCCTGAAACCCTGGGCAGTTGCCGCAGACTACTTAGCAGCTGGATTTATTCGTTAATTGCCCAATTCAATGGGTTCCCTTTCTTAAAATTTGTTTTTAATTGTCTTAAGACCCTTTAGAATTTTAAAATCTTCACAACAGAAGCATATTTCTCGCATCTTTACATTTGGCGCATTTTCACTTAAACCCCTTTTACAAATGCTGAGTTTGATTGGATGTCTGACAAACTACAGCTTATCTATATAAAAACCGAAAGAAC